>NC_053422.1:24921000-25113000 GCF_016859285.1 Xiphias gladius
ACTTCATATTTAGCATACAGACATGAGATTGGTATTAATCTTCTCATCTCACTCTCAACGAGAACGTGAACAAGCTGATTTTCCCAGAAAGTTGAGCTCCTCCTTTAAAATACAACAAAGTAGCTGACCTGAGTTTTAACTGCTGTCAGGGTGTTGGGTGCACATGTAAATGTCTTTATTTTTATTCAGACTAAATGTCTCACAAAACAATCTGCATGGTGCTTGTGGTGTTAAAATGGTGGTTATCTGTAAACTGTCAGTCTGGTTGTTATATGGCTGCCCAGCACCTCTCTCACCAGTTGTTCTTCTAACTTGCACCACTTGTGGCTTTGCATTGAAACTCTAGTCTGAAATGTTGATTGTTTTAACCAAAAAAGTACTATACTTAATTCTCACTTCAGTCCATCTGGTCATTAAGTGCATAAATGTTTTGGAACATGTGATCATAGTAACCTGTATTTCTACTGTTTTTTTTTGGAAAAATGATCAAATGAGTAAACCCTTGGGACTAACTACTAACTATAGTATGATACAGAAATGGCTGCATCTCAAACACCATAAGGAGTTAGATCAAAACAACTTCAATTTCAACAATATGTGCTTTGATCCAGTGTAAATCTGATATTTAGAAAATGAGTGTTAAACTCTTTTTTTATAATTTCTTTGCATTTTTATGAGAAAATCTAATTTGTCTACCAATTAATGCATGATAAATGTGTGATGTCAAAAACATTTTTAGCAAAATGTCTTGACAGTTTCCACAGCAAATTTTGTGTTTCCATCTCTAACAGAAAAAAAAAAAAAAAATCAATCCGGCTTTTCTTTGTGACATCACATCTAATTGGATAAAGTTATGTATCCAAACTCAAGTTCAAGATCAGTCAAGAAGACAAGAAGAAAAAAGAGAAGAATTTGGATGTAAAAACACTAAAAAAATGTTTTTATAAACAAAGTTAAGACATTAGAAAAAGCGATTATGGAAAAATTACCACAAGGACCCCGGGTTACAATTTGGAAAATGTGTTTTCATTCCACTGACTTAAATGCCTCTACTGAACTGTTGCACTTGTCTTGAATTCTAATGTTTCAGTTATCCATTTATGTCTTTTTGCTTCTTTGGTAGTTTGGATAACTTGACCTTCGTAGCTACGAAGCCCATATTAGGTTCTATTGAGGCCCAAATGCCACTAAGTGTCTCCAACATAGATCACATCTTTCCGACGTACCCAAACGACAGATGCAGGCCTTCTTCAGAAACATTTATTTAAGACCTTTTAGCTTTTAGGGGCTGTAATCAACTCGTTATCCATTTCCATTTCCCACCTGCCAGGAGGAATTGTTGTCAGAAGAATAAAATGAAAGGCAATAAAGCACACAAATCAGATTGGCTTTTTATGTAATGACTGTCAGAAGTTCAATAAACTGTTTACTGACAAGCTTGTTTGAGCATCCACACATCAGCAGAGTTTCCCCGGTCACTCCACTCTACAGCAAGTAAATGAACTACAGTGGATCTGTGGACTATTCTGCTGATGGTGTGAAGGCAGGTTAGGACTTGTTCTTTTCTTCTTTTCAAGTACTATCCACATATTCACTCTACTACATATACTTAGTGCACGTCCATGTCCATGTTCCCCATCTTGCAGGTGTTTAAATGCAAATTTGGTCTTTCTTTTATATGTTACAGTGGACCATGGCAGGTATGTGTAGAGGTGGTAAGCGCCTAAGACCACTCAACCACAAAGCTTTACACCATCATCTCGATTCTTTTTCCCTGCGTTCTTGCAGCTGAGTTTGCAAAGGTAAGAGAAATAAAGAGCTACAACCAAAACCAAGCTCAGGTTTGCTTTTTCAGCAAATATTTATCATATTGAAGAAACTGAATAAAATGGGCAATTTCAATGAAGGTTCTTCAGTTTAGTAAAATAAATGGGTTTCTTAGGCCTGTAATGGAAAAGCTTATTGTTCGGGGAAAACATTTATTGCACAAATATGACATAATGGTATATTCTAGTCAAATGTGTGTGTATGTCAGTGCTCCAATACATAGGCCTAATTTCTAGAAGGGGAATTAGGCGTGAAGAGCGATCCCTCCAGTTTCATGGGGTGGTGGTGTAGAGAGCTGCTGGTGGGGGAAAATACCATCCTGATGATTGAAAGACACAGGAAGAGCAGTTGGTGGAAAGGTCACACACACCCACACACACACACACACACACACACACGCACACACACACATGCACACATGCACACACACACAGAGCTTCTATGTGTGGATAAGTGTGTGACAGAGAGTATGTATTATTTGCTTACTGAGCAAACAGCAAATGCTTGTCAGAAAATTTGGTGAATATTAAATGACACTGTTTTTTTTACTGATTTCAGATCCTAAATCCTGCAGTGAAATGTATTATCTTCTCATATTCAAAATTGAGAGACACAGTCAGAAGAAAGGAATTGTTCCCAAAGCCAGCATAACCTTCTTTAGAACTGATTTACAGCTTCTCTATGATCTAGCCTCCGTGCTGCTCTGTAGTCCAGTCTTTATAAATGATGTTCACATGATGATTTGTTGTCAGGTTATTAAAGAAGTTTTAAAAATGCACTCAGTAAGCTTTTTTGTTATGGCCGCTGTCCAAAGTGCTGAACCTGCAACCGTCAGCAGCACAGGAGCTGCCTGTGTTCCTTGCTATCTCTGCTGCTGCGAGCTGACGACCAAAAAAAAGATTTGGAGAGAATCTTCCTGTCATTGCCTGTACCTGCTTTTCCCCCCCTGGAATATACAGTAGCTTTAGCTCCTGTTGGCATAGTCTTTTGTTGTTTTGCATCACATCTCCTGCTGAGCTTTATATAAAAAGACTTTTGCCTGTATTCAGTCTCTGAGTCATCTTTCTGCTTGGGTCCAAAATGCACAACATTACTTATTTTAGGTAAAAAAATAAATCCATATAAGCAGAATAAACCACAGGCTGGGACTTAGAGAAAACCACCTGAGACAAGGCTGCTCAGTGTGCTGCCATTCACTACATCCTGTTTTACAGGATTAACAGATTACTTGTGTAACTCAGATTGAGCTACAGTTTAAATATTGAAATATGTCTGTAAACGTTTTACAACATACTATTCACAACAATAACTTCCCTGAAAACATACATACGTTTTTTATTTCTTATTTCGGGGGGGATACTATGTCTTTCTTACATAGATCACAGATGACATTAAGTCCTAGTATCAGTGACATAAATTGAGGCAAAACAGGAGCAACTATTATCTACTACCTGCATACTGTGGTAAAAAAACAAACAATCTCTTACATACCTTGGGGCTCTACAGACTCTCTGAACGTTAACACCAACATTAAGGCCAATTGGGTAATGTCCTCTGTATTTGACTAGGAATTCAGGCGTTTTAGCAACCTGGGAACAGCATACAGTGTATATACTTAAATTTAACTACTTTCAGGCCGACACATTTCTCCAGCGGAATTCTATTCCTGGCAGTGCAGAAGGGTGTTTGAAACATCGTTTAGAGCTTCAAGAAAAATTGCATCAAATAGTAAATAGTAAATATTTTAAAATTTCTATCTGGTGTTAGGGGGACTAAGCTCATGACCGCAGTATTTTTAAAGTCTGATTTGAACCTGGCATTCTGCCACAAGAGCATTGATGAGTTTGGGGATTGGGAGCTGCTCATGCTGACTCCCAATCCACGTTTAAAGGTGTTGGATGATGCTGACATCAGGGCTCTGTGCAGGTCAGTCAGATTCTTCCAAATCCGACGGGAAAAAAACGTTTCCTTATGAACCTCATTTTGTGCACGGGCAGCATTGTCATGTCGGACCAGGAAAGAGTCTTCCCTAAACTACTGCCACAAATTCGGAAGACCACACAAAACAGTGTTTCCCAACCATTCAGGCTTGCAATCACTTAAAAGAGAGCAATATCTACTTCTGACCACAAATCACTGTTTACAGCCTTAGTTTGGAGATGAGCTGTGAGCCCTCTCACGTTGTTTTATGTGTTTTACAGGTTTGAACAGGTAAACGTTTTCAGTATTTCACAAGAAAAAAGAACATTACTGAGAAAAGTCATAAAAAAAAGGAATACGCTTTTGTGCAAACAAAATCTGTTTTGTGATATTGATTTCATCATTTTGTGACCCTTCAGATAGGACCCCTTTTGGAGGTCCTGACCCCCAGGTTGGGAACCACTGGTCTGAAATATCATTGTATGCTGTAGCATTGCAGTTTCCTGTCATTGGAACTAAGGGGCAAGGCCCAAACCATAAAAAACAAATTAAAAGAAAACAAAACAGCTGAAGACCAAAAACACATAAAAGTACATGAAGTGCTGTCCACATACGCTTGGCCAAATAACGCATATGGTGTTCTTGTGTTTTGTCATGGTGGATTATCCTTTAAGTTGTCTTTATAAACTTTTGATTGTATTCACAGACCATCTGCTCTGATGATTTGTATTTGAAAACTTATTTGCAAGTTTTATTACCCCCTAACCTTTTCTTGTCAAGTTAGTTCTAAAAAAAAAAAAACACACCCATGCACCGTTGTGGGTGTTTTCTTTTTATCTTGTCCTGACAATTGGCTTGTGCCAGACATGTCTCTTGATGAATATGGCCACGAAACAGAGTGGAATTAAGTGTGAAGTCTGTGTGTGATTAACTGATTACTCAGAGAGCAGGAAAAAAAACACAAGACAAAAAAAAAAAAACTAAAATTGAAGTCAGTCCAAAATTACCACAGAGATTTGCCATCTGGAAATTACCATAGAGATTTACCATCTGGTAATTGCTTGGTATTGTTGCAGTTTGTGTGTGTGTGTCCAATAAGCTCCTGCCCTAGTGTATGTTCTTAGAAACAAAGATACTACCCAATCCATGCATTTGTGTATGTACGTGCACACCTCTTAGTGTGCCTTTTTCTCTGAGGTCATGTCTCTGTGCCATAAGTCTCCAGACACCCGCAGGCTGTAATTGCACACGTGTGTGTGTGTGTGTGTGTGTGTGTGTGAGTGTGTTCATATGTGTGTTTCAGGCAGAGCTTAATTGAATAAGAGGTAAAGGCCATGGTGTTCCCCTACGGTGAGGACTCCAAATGTGGCCTCACTGGTGAGCAACTAAGGGGAAATCGAGCTTAGAGACTCACATAGAGAGAGAGAGAAAGAGGGCGAGATGACTATAAATTTGACATTCCTTACAGAGTTTGAATAGAAAGACTGACAAAGAAAGAGAGCGTAGCTAAATGTGGGCTCCCCGGTGAGATGGAATGAGCTTTAGAGAAAAGAAAATGGGAACGTCGAAACGAGAGAGAGAGAGAGAGAGAGAGACTTCATCTAAATGTGTCTCTCCCCAGTGAGCAAGCTCCGAGACCATGGGAGCTGTCCTTGGTTCTGAATAAGCCCCTGGCATAGAACCAAGTCAAGCAGTTAGCATTGAGCACATCGCAAAGGGCTGAAGGCTCATACACTACCTCTCCGTCATTGTCTCTGTTCATCCATCTCCCTCCCTTTCTTTTAACCCCCGTCACCCACTCTGTGTTTGTCTTAGAGATGTGACACAAGCAGTTAGTGCAGCGTACAGAACGCAGTTGAAGGCAAAGAAAATACAACTCCTCTCGATCTGGGTATGTTCATGTTTTTAAAGTCTTCTGGTATTCCAAAAAAAAAAAAAAAAAAAAGAAAAGAAAAGAAAAGAAACCAGAAACTGTTTCAATAGAAGGTCCCCTTCGGTTTTGTTTCCGAAGCTTTCAACCCCATCTTCACCCTGTCTTGTGGTCCTAACCTGTGGATGGAGTTGCTCAGCTTTCATGGAGATGGTTTCGTTGTCATTACAACATAAAATATGATCTAAAGCCTTGAAAAAACAAAAAGGGGGACCTTGTGTTGAGACTTTTTGTGTCAAAAAACCCTTGTTGTGCATTAAAAATATAAAACAAACCACAAGAAATGAAGATAAAAAAGCTAATTTACCGTAATATAAAAACTTTACCAAAAGAAGTGGACTTTTCTCATGTGAATATAAAAATGATAGCACTCGTCTGGAGCTGTTGAAGATTAAAAAGAATTGTTGATATTTGAAAAGTGTTTAATTGTTTTCCAGTTAAACAAGGTAGGCACACTCATGAATTACCTCTGCACAAAGACAGGAGATGAGGAGGAGCAAGGAGGAAATACAGTTTTAGACACAAATAATCCCATTAAAGGAAGAGTTTGATATTTTTGGAAATATACAAGGTGTTTCTTGTTTTTTTTTAATCCATACAAAAAACACAATGTAGCATGTTTCATATCTGAAAAGCTGATTTTAAGACAATAAGACAAATGGTAAAACAATTAGTGTAATGCCAAATAAAATTGATAAAAAAAATAATAATGACACCGGTAACATATCTATAAATAGATAAAAGCAAAAGAAATATAGACAACAACAAATTAAAATCATAAGAGGGAGTAAAAACATTTTAAAACATCACGGAAAAAAAAAAAAAGCAAAAAAATAAATAATGGGCATTAAACACTAACCAAGTTGTGGACAAGTTGTGGTTTTACAGGAGTTTATTTTATTTCTTGGCTGGGCGCAGTGACTTCCTGGTGTCTTTTGCTGGTCGCCTGGCAACCTCGCTGCGATGACAAGACTCCAGGAAGTCCCTGGCATGGTTCCAGGAAATAGCCTGCATGTAATGTTTCAAAAGAACACATAGTCATTTTATATTTTGGTAACTCTTGGCAAGAAAGCACTGTTAAGTGTACCTCCCACAATGTTGAACTTTTCCTTTGTCGGATAGTTTTTCCAACTGACTACATTGTTGAGTTCACATAATAAATGTTTTTAATACATGTAATAAAGAAATGTGGAGTCCCCTTCTTGTCTACATTTACTTCTTTACAAATAGTGCATTCGTTGGGGACTATTTCAAGCAGTGGATTAATACTCATTTTGTACTCGAGAGAGTATCTGCAGCAGGATTGGGTATATTG
Organism: Xiphias gladius; assembly: GCF_016859285.1. NCBI lineage: Eukaryota > Metazoa > Chordata > Actinopteri > Istiophoriformes > Xiphiidae > Xiphias > Xiphias gladius. Next base: position 24,927,993 of record NC_053422.1, read on the forward strand.
GATAGACTCAAAATAAACTACAGTGTGTGTGTTCATAGGAGCACAGAGCACATTTTATGGGATTTGTTGACAGTGAGAAAAATGTATATATATATATATATATATATATATATATATATATATATATATATCACACACATATACATGTACTGTATATATACACCATTCAGCTGCAACATTACATTAACATTAAAGCCGTTAACTGGTTTTAATGTTGCGGCTGATTAACAATGACTAAAATTAGGTACAAAGCATTAACGACTCCTTTTGAGCTGCGCAGCTCTTCCCCGGCTCCAGTAATTGAGATAAACTAGGCTAATTTCAACGTTCAGCATGGCCTCAAACTGTACACAGAGACATTAAAAGGCCGCCATTAGTTCCTCTCATTGTGGGTGAGTAAAAACTGTCTCTTTAGGTGTCTTGGTAAAGACATAAATTTTTGCAGTTTGAAAGCTGTATCTAGTATATATATCTGTGATATATTTTCCCCTTTTTCTTTTGTAACTTTTATTCTGATCTCATCTTGTGTACTTCAGCTGTGAGGCAACTGTGTGCTTCGCTGCTATACTTCCCTGATGTGCCATTTAGAACATGTTAAAAGCTACTGAGGTTAAAAAAGGTCCTGACCTGGTGAATGTTTATGTAGAATTTCAATTTGAAGACACACAAAAACCCTCTTTCAATTGACAACAAACACACACACACACAAATGACCACCTCTATACTTTACATAATCTTATTTATGCATGTCAGGGTGGTCTCAGGAAGAATGTGTGCAGAATATAGAACAGGTTGAACCCTACAGTCAACATGTGTCCTGTACTGCTAATTGTCCATAATATATTGTATACATCAGTCTGGACATGAAGGATGGCTTCTTAATGTATGTTTAGTTTTTAATAGGGATAAGTGCATAGCGAGGACCAACACCCCCTACCATAGAAGTTATGCCTTTGGCTAGTCCCTATATGGGCCTTTATACAGATACATAAACCAACACAAAAACACATACAAGACAACACAAACAGCATATTATAAAAAATACCATAAAATCCGATGAAAAGCACTGGGCCATTCATGACCGATTCTTCTTTAAAAACTATTTCAACTTGAGTTTAAAAGGATCCCATCAATCAGCCATTTTTAATTCTGTATGCAAGGAGCTCTATATTTTGACCCCTTGAAGAGTGAGATGTCTGTCCAAAAGAAGAGAGGGCAACTCACAATTGCAAACAGATGCACCCTGAGTTTCTGAGCTAGACTGAAGATTATTTTGTCCGGACAGCGGAGCCAGCCCTATAAATGTAAACGTCTGTCACTGCCTAACTGAGTGATGAAGTCACACCATTGGTCAGCTGAATGCCACGTAAACTAATTTACATTTTGGTTTTGGTCCAGGAATATGCTGCATCTTTTCTATGTAGACAAAAAGACTATAATCAATATAGCCCCAATAAAAGGACAAAGTCATCTTCAAATATACATTTATACAGTACACAAACAGGATGGTTTTTCATGTAAAAGATTTCTTTATTCATCTGGAATAATAATTATTTTGTCACATATTAAGTATTAAGTGTCTATTAAATACTGGGGGGAAAAAGTATGTTAGTGATGTATGTTCAGTTCTGTTCAGTTTCCAGTCTCAGCTGGCTGCCTGGCAATCTCACGGTGATGACAGAACCACAGTGATGACAAGACTCACAAAGTCACTGTGCCAGGCTAAAAGTGAAGTCCAGTACATAACCTCTCTTAAAAGTACAAATGATTATTGTTACACTTTGGGTCTTGTATGAATTCAACAAATGACATTTAATATATTAATTAGTGAGCTTTAGAGCTGTTAGTGGGCTTTTTTATTACCTTTGGGTGGAACCAGGCTATCTATTCCCCCGTTTTTTTGTCCTAATGCTAAGCTAAACCGACAATCTCCTGGCTGTAGCTTCATATTTAACTTACAGATATAGAGCGGTATTTCTCTAGCTAAGAAAATGAATAAACATATTTTCAAAAGTGTCAAACTATTCTTTTAAAGTGTAAGTCTAAAACTACGAGATCAATCTGGCATTGGCACTTTAAACCTGCATTCACTGATTCTTTTAGTCACATGGGGGCAGCAGAACAAACTGACAGTGCAGCATATTATCACCGTATAAAGTTGATTCCAATTCCAGCCGATATGGAGCAAAATTAGCATTCATTTACACGCTAAAGAAGTTGCATTTTTGGCCGCCTGGTGAATTTAAGTCCAGTATTCACTCTCTTCTTAGCTCTGCTGTGGTCTGTCTTTTCAGCCGCTTGCTGCTCCAGTGTGTACACCAACAAAGAGCAAGTCACCAACTTGTCATTTCACTATTTGGTCCTGATGGGCAAGTAGTGTACAGTGGGTAAAGCCAAAAGAATGAGCTGAAAAACATTAAGATGTTTAATAGAGCTGAGAGGAGCTGCAGAGTCAGATGATGATTCTTTGTGGGATTATCACACTAAGCCAAACCTTTGACATGCACATATTCATTTAATCTTTTATTGGTAGAAATAAAAATTGAAAAAATATTGCAACTTTAAATTAAATCTGTGCAGGATCTTTGTGATTACATAAAAGTGAGCTCAGCCTATCAATCAGAAGCTGCTTCCTAAATCTTATTATGCGTATCAACAAAATAAAGCTGCCAGTGACCTCCCTGCTCAGCCCTGAGATTCACAAGATTAGGTAAAACAGGGAGCAATCACAGGCTGACTGCCATCAAATGGCCTCAGCTCTGATTCAGCATGTTTTGATTTCTCACTCCATGTTGTTAAAAACCCTTGAACCAAAGTGGCCCCTTACCCCTTAATTAGACAAGTGTTCGGGGCTCTGGGCTGCTAAATGGACCCAGGACATGCAAGGAGATGATGGTGGCTGGCTGAGTTTGTCTGTGTTGACAGAGGAGGAGGGGAGGACTGGGGAAGAAAAGGGGACAAGAAGAAGAGAGAGGAAAGAAAAACATTAAGAAATTTTGTGATAGGGGTTACCTAACTTGTTTATTTGGACCACACAGCTTCCTATTTATGCATGGATTCACATTTTGTTTTTGCCTCTGCTGCTGTTGTGTTACTTCTGTTGAAAAAGCAGACAAAGCCTCTTGAAAAAGAGACACTGCGTGTATCTGCATGTCCACCACTGTTTGCATTTGTGTCCCATCCAGCCCATCCATCCCATCCATCCATCCCAACTGTCGATCCATCCATCAAGAAGGGTGCATGAAATGAAATAATATACTCAGGAATAACCTCAGTGAAGGAAGAGGACAGCAGGGGAAACAAAGACATCGCCTGGCTAGTGTTTCCTGTAACACTCGCTGTCACAAATCCGTGGCCATATTTCAGCGTTCATATTTCAGCACCATTCATATTAACCAACCTTGCCAATATTATGGCAATCATATTAACCTTGCCAGCCAACATCTCAGCATTTATATTAGCCTCCTCGGCCAATATTTTAATATTTTATCAGCCACATTGCATCTGTTTAATGTCCCAACATTTAAATTCCTGTCTGGCCTACCCTCCAAAACCCCTTTCTACTCCTGACACCGGCCAAGGAGCCGTCGTTTTATGGCCAGGAACAGTAAATTACCAGAATTAGCTTCTTCATTTTAGTGAGCCTCTTTTAGACAAGAAGGAAGGGGAGAAAGGGAAGACCCTGTATTTAAAAAATCCACCCAAAAACCAAAACTCTCCAAAAAAAACATTCCAACCTAGATTTCTAAAGCTTCACTCTCACAACCTCAGGATGTCATGTATGGATGTTTCCTTCATGACAATACCTTCCCTACCTGATTACTGTCTGAAACCTCAACGGGAAACAGACAGGAGACAGACAGGTTAAATTTCCCCCTCCAGCAGCTATAGGACGGTTCATTCTCTCTCAGGCTCAAGCAGGCATTGAGGGATGTGAATGGAGCTGTCTTGAGCTCAAAGCACTTATTGTTACTGCCAAAAACCCACTGCGGAACTCAGCTTACCTCTATTGACTTGTCACCTGAGATGGTACTGGGTTTCACGCACAAATTTCCAACAAAACATATCAGCAGAAGTTGATTTGATCCTGTTTCATTTCTTCACAGGCAAGTCATTTGTCACACTTATGCGCCCTGGGGCGGAAATCCCCGTTAGCAAAATTTCAGGTAAAGTAGAAGGCTAATTTTCCCAGCAGGTAAGCCAAAACTATTATCTCAAGATAAAAACCACTTCAAGATCCAGCACACACATAAAGATGCATTGTTAAACTGATTCTTGGTATAAATTTAGCACTCTGACCTGACCAAGCTGGATAATGTCCATTACAGTTTGGGTCAGTTGGTGGTTACCACTGGGAGATAAAATCATACATTGTGTGGTGTTAAATTAATGTAATCATGTGTCTTATGATCAAGCCATGGCTGGTAGATCTTAGATTGAAGATTGATTGATTGAGATAGCACTGGAAATGGAGCATCCTGTAGCAGGAGGAAACCAGCCAAAAACAATGAGCAAATTGTAAAATAATGCGCTTTACCACCCAGTTCATCAAGTCTCACTGTTGAAACACGGCCTAGCTGAGCTTCACCTCACCCTTATGAAGTTAACTCACTGCTGGATTTTTCTTTAGAGTTTGTTGCCTCAGCCCAGTGCGTTCATACAGGATTAACCCCGAATTCAGCAGTGTGTAGCCTACTTTACGTAGTGAAGTAGAAAGTAAGAATATAGAGGTCAAGGTGGTGGATGCATGTGTATCTGACTTTCATTCAAGGGACCAGAGTTTGCATACACTCGCAGAACTGTGTTTAACGCTCACCCTTTTATCAAGCATAAACGCAACCTTTTGCCAACTTTTACCATATTGTTGTTGCCTGGTGAAGATATTGTAAGTGACAGTGAAAATGTTGTCACTGAACATAACCCGGGATTTGCAGAACTGTCTAATTCATGTATGGTGATAGGGTTGTGTGTTTCCTATGTTTTTCCATCCAACATCTATTTCAAATTAAACATTTTTTCCTTTGTATATTTGACTACTCTATGCAAATCTCAGTATAATTTAGCAATTCAATTGTTCTGATGAATTTCTGTATCTGTTTTGGTACAGTAATATGCATGACAAACAAACAGTTGTGATATTTCAGGTAATGCCACATGACAGTATTCATAGTCTAGGCTAACTGTCTCAGTCACTCAATATCTGCTCCTTTCTGACTGTCAGGACTACAAAAGCTGTTTAAGTGTAAAGGTCTTACTGCGTGGAGTGTCTAGCTTTTGTAGCTGTCAACTCTGGAGAATTGTAGGTTTTCCAGCTTTAGCCAGTTCCGAATCAGTTCCAAGACTGTGACCCGTGTCACTCAAATCCTACAATCTTCAAATCTGTTACCAGGCTTGGTCAGGTCCAGGTAAGAAACAAGCCTGTGACCTAACTAAATCAAGTCATACAATCCTAAATATTTTACCAGCTTTAGTCAAGTCTGGTTCAGTTCCTAGCCTGTGACCAGAGTAAATCATTTCCTCATCAAGGCTCAGAGCAAAAGACGAAGTGGACAGTGAACATCTTTCTTTTCAACTGTTTTGCAAAAGAGTTTGTATAGGATCAAAACAGATGTAGATACACTATGCCATGATATATTTATTATTTAATTAATCAGTGCTTAGGTTTGAGGTCCACAGCATGCTACAAGTATAATCTGACACATTCTCAAGGGTCCTGGGAAGAAAATACAAATAGGCACAAGACCCAGGCCCTGCAAAAACGTGCCCACATAGATTTTGTCCAATGTACAAACCAGGCTCCCAGCTGAAGGTAATACTGTCCAGCTGTCCCTGCCCGTATACACAGTAAAGCTGCAGCAAGTGAGGCTCCTGTTTAAGGATGGACCTTCCCCGTATGGATCATGGAAATAGCCAACATGTCGTTGTGGTGCTGGGGTGGATTTCTGAAATGAGCAGTCTGCAGTGTCTGTAACCTGCTGGGGAGACCAGACATCATTTATACCCAGGGCAAGCAAGCCACACAGGCTCTGCTGCCAAAAGCACCATCTATTTAATAGAGACAAGTCAAAGAGAGGGCAGCCTGCATATTGCCACACAGCCAGCACTGCACTGCAGAGCCCAGCAAACAGACTGGGGGCTGGCGTAATAAAGCCAATTCATTTGCCATGACTATTTGTTATGAGTTTCTTTGTGAATGTTTTTAAGTTTTAAGGGGTTAATCCCTTTTTTTTAATTAAAGGTTTTTACATATGTATTACATTATAAAACTGAGAAGCTGTAAAAAATTATAAGGAGAAAGTCAGGGTTGAATGAATAAAGCTTTATGGAAACACTGGCAACATTTGGACAAGTACAGTACGATGTTGATTTATATTTTATCAGTATTTTTTTAAATGGTGATCAAAATGAGAAACAGAAAAAACAAGTAACAGAGAATAACAGCAACAACAACCATTTTAACCGAAAAGATTTTGGTAGCAGGTCTTTATGGGGTGCGTTACCAGTAACGCTGACTGAAACAAGTATTTATGTAATGTAATAATGTCATTATAATCTGGATTTATGTAAACAATTTCTACCCAACCATGATGACATCACCATCCTTTGTTATTTGGCCTCAACAAAGGATGTTAAAGTCAAAGCAGGTGGGGCCTGAAGCTTGGTAACTGTGAGTTAGTTGGGACACTAACTGAATGAAAAGTTAAAACAGTTTTGTTTTGGTGTGGCACAGTTAGTTGTGTAGCTTATCGTGTTGTGGACTCGGTGGCTCTTTGTTCCGTCAAGGATCAGCACTATCAAAATGGTTTGCAACTGGTCAGTGGTACGAAAGTTGAACTTGAAGCAACTTACATTATGTGTTATTTTGCCATTTAGGTTTTTTGAATTTACTGATTTAAAATAAAACACTGGATTGTATTGTAATCTTGTTTGACTGATAATTACTTTGATTATCATAAGAGAATTTCACCTTGTTGCTTAATAACGAAACAGTTTTGTCCTGTAGCAGTAGCAAAAAAAAAAAACTGTAATAAATTGTAATAGTCTTTCAAAGCTTGGTCAGCAATGTAGTGTCTTTGACACATGAAACTACTATTCAATTCAACAGTCAATTTAATTTATTTTTACCCTGACTCCAAAAAACTTTCCCTGTCTACACAGGAGGTGTTCAGGGACAGTACTGAGTGTAAGTCACCAGTGGTTTGGCAGCACTCAGAGCCCAACTCACAATCCCTGTAGTCATGCGCACAAAATAAAAGAAAATATAAAATAAGTGTAAAAATATACTTCGGGTGGCAATCATGTGCATGTTGTGTGAGTAAAACATGATCCATTACGGAAACTGTGAGATTAAAATCTAAACACATCTGTTATGTCGACGTACATGAGACAGAGTGAAAAACCAAATACTGTAGATGTAGGTTTAGTAAGGCATTGACAAACATTGTCATCCTGCTCATAGGAGTGTCAGAACAGGAAATGCTCAGATGGGTCATTTTTAAAAGCAATGACAGATAACATACTTTGTTTGTAGAACCTGTTGACTATAAAAGATTCAAGGCTACAGTATAAGTACCGCCCAAATACATACTGAATGTACCAGGTGACATTGTAATAGAGCAAAACAGTCCACGTAGCATGGATGGCTCAAGAAAACATCAACCTTAAACATGGCTTAAACATGGAATAACATTTTTCCTTCCCCATTTCCAACCAACATTTAACTGCAACTGTTTATTATTGTCATCATGACAATGAAGTTCCCCTTACCTGTGGAGGACTCGTTGGAAACAAGAAACTATATTTGTTCCGGGGTGAAGAACTCTACCATATGCTATGCACTGTCATAAATAAAGTCTTAAATGTTACACAAGCAAGTGCAATGATTGCCAAACTTCTCGGCTGCAGACTGGTTATAGTGTGCAGCTCCCAGGTGTGAAACTAAAGGGTATCACATGCTCAGCAAACATTTCTAACTAAATAAAAGCTTCTTTTTTTTTTTTTTTTGTAAATGCAGTCTGTTTTAAGACCATGCTATCATGGTGAAACTCATTTCCTCAGTGTTGCCCCTTGGTGCTTTGGCTCGGCACTCGTCCAAGAAGTCCACAGGGACGACAAGGTGAACGGCTTGGCCTGCTTACTACCTTTAGTTCCTTATTCCTTTATTTCCCAGATTGTTTCTCTAATATCCGTGGGGGAGTTCAGGGTTATGGCCCAGTGCATTGGCTGCCAATCTCTTCAGAGCAGCAGCTGACTTCCTGCAAGCACAAAATGTCTGCAGCTCCAGTGATTGATGGAAATGTCACATAAAGTCTTCTACATTAGAAAGATTCAGTGAAAAAGTGAGTAAATTCTGCTCACGGGCATGGAATTCATTTTCCAAGATGATCAAAAGTCGACAAATTGCTTGAGTTATATCTTCCTGACTTTCATTGTTGTGACACTTAAGTCAAAGATGCACATTTGAAACAAAGTAGGTCTTCTTTTAGATGCATCTTTTGCATGTATGAAATTCCCAGTTGAATGTTTGGTAACTTCATTTACATTTGACAAAGGAGAGTCTTTGAAGATTCTGTCTCTTCAAAGGAGAGGTTAAACAAAAGACACTTGACTCTCTTGGTTCATTTATGTATTGAGGGAATTGTTTTATTTTGTGTGCTCACAAGAACAGAGAAAATAAGAGAAGGAGGGATCAGTACAAGAATGCCTTGTAAATTTTGACGTAAAGTTGAATTGAATGAATAATTCACATTATCTGATTATTTTAAATGAAATATGTAACATGTCCTTTTAAATATCAACATAATACAGAACTTTTTTTAGTATGTTACAGTTATTAAAGTATATTGCTCCTTGGTATCTTAATTTCTATAAATATTCACAATTCCTTACATTATTGAGAGAGGGATTTGAGTCAACAGCATTCTAGTATTTGCTCTCTGACCAAGTTTGCACTCTCTAAAAGTAACATGGTCAAATGGTTTTCTATCTACTCAAGACAAAATGTAAAGAAGATAATTGCTAAAGAGCAGCGGAGAGTGAAGGCTTGTACTGCTAAACCTCCATAATTGATTTGCTGGCCCCTTAGGGCAGTGCAGCAACCTGTAAATGCAACACTGACATATTATCACCTTATAAAGCTTTAATGTTGAACACATCAGCAAACATGTGCCTGTTTACACACCCAGCAGACATGACGAAACATTAGCATTCATCTGGAGTCGTGTTTCTGGCCACCTAATGAATTTAAGCCCAAGTCCAGGAGCCTCTGCCAGCTCCTGGCATTTTAGCTGCTAAATATTTTAATATGTTTATCAGCTAGTCTCTATAACTTTGCTGACTTTTCCTTGTTAGGTAGTCAGGAATTTTGTCTGTTTAGTACTAGCGGTAGCATACAGTGAGTTTATCGGATTATCGGATTTTCAATGAAAACAGCTGCCTCACAGGCTGGAAACAAGACTAGAGTGGTGAGATTAAAATAGTAAAGCTGTGGGCCATAAATCCACGACACTGAGCTGAAGAAGCTAAAAAGCTCAGAAAAGCCGACTGCAAGTGCAGAGTCAGGTGATAATTCTTTGTGTGTTTGTTGCAACATCTTTCATATTACACATAGTCATTTGACCTTTTTTTCATTTGAGAATATTGATTAGTGCAGCTTTAAACATTCAAATGATGTCAAGTAGGCCTACAATTCAAAGGCAGACTGTTTTGGATTTTTGCACTTTCACTGTAAATTAAGTGATAGGCCAGTAATTCCATTAGGTTTTCTGAGGAAACAAATGAATACACGTGCTAAACACAGCCATCTCCTTTCATGTAACCAACATAACAATTTTTTTTAGATTAATTTTTATTATTACGTTATTTTTATTACTTTGTTATTAGCTAAGCCAATAGCTAATCTTATTTCTGCCAACGAGCTTTAGCAACTTCCCACTAACTGGACACATTTCTGTCACAATAGAAACGTCACCTGCTCCAAACCTCGAAGTGGGTGGTTGATAGCCAGAGCATAGCCAGGTGATGTTGGCTGGCTAGCAGGATGTGTTGGTGTTTAGCAACTCTCCTCCGCAGTTTTATTATCATAAATAGCTCAATTTATTTAAAACGAGAAGTGAGCAAAAAAGATTGGTAGAAAAAATGACTTTAGAAAAATTATTAGACCATGAGCTTTTTAACAACCTATCACAAACCACTTTTGGGGGATTATGCTGCATCCATGTCACTTGGGATGGAAGGTAACAATGGGACAGATTTCCATGTTGAAAACTTGATAGCATTGTATTATCTGAGAACTCAAGATAGCGGTTGTCAGTCTTAAAAGGTCAGTATATTTCATCCCAGGCCTTTTTGTGCTTCTGCTTTTCAGATATCAATTCAGATTTTCGGTTTCTTAAAGACTTACTGTATTACTTTCAGCTGTTAGGTTGTTTTGAATCCAAAATAGATACTGATCTGGTGCAACCACGTTAGCTAAATTCACACAATTCTAATTAACTGGCAAATTATTTGCTAATAAACACTATTAAAAAATCTGAACACTGAATGAAAAAAATGAGTCATCTAATGTTGACCATTATCTGAGTTGGTTGTTTGCAGGTTAAAAAATATTATCTTTAAAAATTGACCAAATTTGTGTGGCATGCGGCGTGTTTTTCACTCTTTACACACGTTGACACTTACAAAAGATCCCTTTTCAGAGTTGGCTGTGATGTGCAATTGGCTGACCTCAGATCACTAATACTGCCAGTTCCTGCTTTATTTGGACCTACACAACTCCACAGTTTCTTCTATGATTTTGGTGGCAATCAAAATCCTTGGCAAAGGAAATAAATATTGAAACACAATATATCCTAATATTATACAGTAAATAGACCAATAGCATAAAGAGGCTAAGAGACCATCAACTAAAGCAAAGGTATCTTTGCTAAAAATACAGGTCTTAAAGTAGACAGATATTCTTTCTACCTAAAATGGTCCCTCATCTATGGCCACAGTCACTGCAAATTGCATTCTGTACTTTTTTGTTATAATTAAATTTTATAGCATAAAAAAAGTATTGAACAAGTGCACTGAAAATTAGGCTCACCCCTGTCTTAGTCAAGAAATACTGTACTGACTGAGTCCTCAATATGCATTATGTCCACTCCATAAGATTGCTTTGTGCTGTGGAGGCAGTTAATGTTTACCACCCTGATGTGATGAAGCCATTATGAGAGACTCTCCGGGGGGGGGTGTTTGTCAAGCACATCAAGAAGTGAAAGCCTGTCATATCATTATGGTGGTTAAAAAGATTAACCCTTTCTGTCATTGTAGGATCCGAAGGAGAAAAGCCATTTTAGACTTTGGGTTCAGTTTAGCCAAGAGCCACTGTAGGATTAATTACAAAAACACTCAAACTAATTAACATGTCACTAGATTTTTGCATAGTTGCAGCAGAAATAGCTGCTTAAAAATGTCAAGCTCAATATCCAAAAAATGATGTGATGTATTGTCAGTAAGTGCACATAATACTGGCAGTGTATACCATTGTCAGTAATGATTTATGAAAATGATAACAGAGGGAAAAGAGAGGCAGCATAACAGTAGTTACTTCAACATTTTCTGAAGCAGAAACTTGACAAGTGCTGTTTAGTGGAAAATTCGGATTTTCATTTTTTATTTGTAATTTGAACTGCCTACATGGCTACGACCATATCAGACCTTTGATCAGTCATCTTACCGACTATTCCTTCCAAGGTTTTCTTTGATTGGTCACCAAATCCCTGTAGTTCACATGTATCTGTTGTCGGACCAACTGATGTTGCATTTTTTCCATTTGTTGCAAGATCTTGATTGGGTCAAAGGTCAGACGAAGCATCTAGCTTGCTACGGTAAACATACACAAATTACTAGAAAATTTTAAAGTAACATGAGAGTGATGATCCTCTCAAACCACAGAAACACTGGTGTGATACAGAAAAGTCAGTGGACATACAGACTGGAGATAAATGAAAGTAAAACCTGCAAATAGGGGTTACTGAAAGGTCTCATAAGAATTAAAACAGTTTGAATCATATACTATGGTTTTCACAGTCATTAAACCTTAACCCGGTTGAAATTTTGAAGAGACAGTCCATCCTCAGAACAGCAAATAAGGATTTTTTTTTTTTTTTTTTTCAAGAATGATGTTCACCGCTCCTGGCAGAGTTCCACACATGTGGAGGATAAATGCTGTTCTGGAGGCTTGTGGTGGAACAACCTTGCTCAGACACTTTGTTGGGTTTTCCTTTCATTTGTCACCCAACACAGGACAAATAAACCTAGTTTAAAAAGCCAATATCCTTGTCCTGTTTGATCATATAGTACTGTAACTATTTATATGCACCTCCCCCCTCTCTCTTTTTTTTTTTTTTACTAGTTTGGCTTCTCAGAAAAGAGCTTCTTCTTCTATAGACCTTTGTCACAACTGACATTTTGGCATCATAGCAGGAAAAGCACTGGTGTGACTAGTAACATTAATGACAGTTCTATCTCATCAAGGTTTGCCAGCAGGTGAGCCAACATGCTAAATACAGAGACCTGGAACTCACACACCTGAATGGAATAAAGCCGTGATTGTAAGTGTTACTCATTACACCTGTGCTTTTCCTGCTATGGTATGTCTGCCATTAAAAACATCTGCTGACAGCTACTTATCTTTGGCTTTTTACACTGCTGAAATCTCGTTTCCCCCATCTCATGTTAAACTTCCAGCTAAATTTTAAAACACAGCTGAAGAAAGTTATTCTGGATGTGTAATACATTGGTAGTGGTTTATTTGCTCACATATGTGTGTGCATATCTATTTCCCTCCTGCCCCTGCATGGTGGTGTGCACCAGAGCTAACAGCCCTGGTCCTTTCCAGTGTAAACCTGTCAGTCAGCGGATTCCCCCAGTCCCCTCCTCCATAACACAACAGCAGCAGTGTTCAACTCAAAACCTCTCCGTTCAGAACTCTGACTCCCATGAGCACTCAGCACATTGCCACTTTTTCTCCTCAGCCTGTTTCTTTGGGTTAGAAAAGAAGCTAACACATCCATGTGTGCAGAACTTGAAGACAGGAGTGTAGATTAATCTTTCCATGTGTTATTCATATGCCTGAGAGCAGAGGCAAATGAGACTAAGTAAAATGATTTGATTCTGTTGCAGTAGCCATACAAAAATCAGCAATAAATATCAATCCACAGCTCAAGATAAAATTAATGGTAACCATACGCACTGATTGCAACGGTTTCAAACCCCAGGACTGAGTTGTTTTTGTATAAAACCTGTCAGTCAGTGGATTCCCTCAGTCCCCCAACTGTCTAAAAAACTGCAGGATCATCCAATAAAACCTCAGAACTCTGACTCCCAAGAGCACCCAGCTTCTTACACCTTGCCTATTTCTTCTGACTATACATGTAATAAATTGGATTCAGGCTACAATTCTCTGACATTGGGGGGTAACTGATTACATTAAATGTAGTAATCGTCATTGCAAAGCTTCTCTGGCCCATTTCATCACATTTGTGATACTGCTAAAGAGCTGTTCAAATCCTAATCTGTGAAATGCAGATTTGAAAGTTCAAATCCATGAGATCCAGGTCTGTACAGAACCACCGGTCCAAAGAGAATATGTTTTTTATCTCGTGGATACATCCTATTCTTGTGTAGAAACAATATCTTTTTCTCTAAAATGCTTTTTTTCTCATCTGTTCTGCCCTGATCAGATGCCCACAACAACCTTTAATTCACCCCCTTTATCAGAGACAGCCTTGCTGCTATAGTACAAAAAGACAGGATAGACCTTTTTCACAGCAGATTTTTAAGCATGCCACAGCAGCAAAAAGCACAGGTGTAATTGATAGTGATGGCTGCTTACATTTGGGGTGCCTGTTCTAGTGCAATGCTATTGTGCATGCTTGAACACTGAAATTTGCATACTGGGGCACTTAATGTAATGGAGCTTTCATTAATGTTATTAGCTCTACAAGTGCTTTTCGTGCACTGACAAGGAAAATGTCTGTTGTGAATAAGCCATATTGTCTTCATCAGCAATCATATGCTTTACATTCTGTTCCATTCAGAGGATACATTACTTGGATAAGGGATATGAATAAACTGTTTTCTTTCATTTTCCTTATCATATCTCTAATATGATTATAACCAGAGTAAGACTGGCAGAGTATGCATGTAAACATATCAACACTGGTAAGTCTACATGTAGTTTATGACGTGACACAGACTAGAAGTTGACTGCCATTGAAATAAAGTTGAATTGAACCGTAACATTGTTAAATTAAGATCAATCCCCTCAGGGGTGTCACTGTCTGGCCTAGGGCACCAAAGTGCCAAGTTCCAGCCCTGGTCATCCATGACAAATTACACAAATGGTCATCCATCACAAATTACATAGTTTAGCGAACATGTAAAGTCTTATAGGGGTGTTTATGAAGTATCATATTAACTGAGCTTGGCGGCAAAAGAGACTACAGAATACAGCACATCTTAAAGGAGTAGTTTGCCTTTTTGGGAAATATGGTTATTCACTTTGTTGATTGATACCACTTGTTAATTTTATTAAGTATCCAGATATAGCCAGGAGAAGAGTAACTTTTAACTTGCCTGGCTCTGTAAAATAAAAAATAAATAAAGATGAAAAAAAAAACTTAAAGTATAAAAAGTTAAGGAAGTCACTGCTTCAGGTCAAGAAGTGGTCTGGACCTAACTCCCCCCTAAAAGCACAACTTGTTCTTTTTACAATTCCGTTTTTGTAGGGATTTTGTAATGTGAGCACTGGACAGAGTCTGGCTGTTTCCCCGTTTCCAGTCTCTATGCTAAGCTAAGCTAAGCATCTCGTGGCTGTTGCTTCCTATTTAATGGACAGATATGAGAGTGGTATCATCTGTAAAAGGTAATTATTCCTTCAAAAGGAATACATCATATTTGTTATGTTGTCTCGTACACAAGTTAAAGTTTTTTGGTTGCAGGTGTATTGAAAGCTTCTGGTAGAAAATCATTTGCCTAAATACCGAATCAGAATCAGAATCAGAATCAGTTTTATTGGCCAAGCATGTTTGTGCATACAAAGAATTTGACTCCAGTTTCTAGTAGTTCTCAATATTCTTACACACGGTACACAGTACAAAACACAATGTCCAGGGAGATACAGCAAAAAGAAGGATAACAAAGATGAGCAAAGTTAAATAAACATAAACATATGACTATTGGGTACAAGCTAGTAGGGGGGAAAAAAGCTACAACAATGGACAGAACATACAATGTCTATATACAAATCAACCAGTTTCTGAAATTGTGAACAAGCAGTGCAGGCATGGAAGAGTACAAGGAGTACTGAAAAATTAAATGAGTAAAGCAATAATTTATCTTGTATACATACAGTAGGTGGTTATGTACAGTATGTGCATGCATACACATCTGTGTACAGTATATACAGGCTGTTTGTATTTCATTTGACAAGTGATGGATGATATATACATGTTCTTACACAATGTGAATTTAAACTAAAAAAAAACAGGAGTGAAGTTGTGGAAAACACCTTTAGTAAGAGCTTTATGACCTGGCTACATATTTTACTTGTATTAAATCAAGAGGAACAAACTGTACTTTTGTAGTGGATTATCAACATTGATTCATCTGCGTCTCCCTGCAGATGATGTAACACTTATAAGTGGAACCATGCTTGTTCTAGTTTCTTATGGTAATCACCTCCTTCCCTCTCCCTTTGTAATGGCTGCCAAACACCACTGTTGCATCTTTAAAAGCAGGAGACGTCAGAGAACAGTCAAAACAGATGGTGGAAACACTTTTTGAAAAATAGATTTTCTGCTCTACTGTTGGATTCTTTCGCCATAAGTCACTAGAACAGTAACTGCTGAGCTAAATCAGAGGCCAGACTATGGGGCAATATCAGTAAAATATTACAAGCAGCCATTTATGATAATCTTTCTCAATTAGTGAATTCAATAGGTGCTGGCTTGGTTCATTTGTGCTTCTAGCTGGTGTGTGCTTCTACCCAGACCGACGGAGGCATCAGTACATGTGTTACACACACACGCACATCCCAAAAACTCATGTTTATTCTTTGTCCGACGGTCCACTCCCGTGACAACCGGAGACGTTTTGTGTTTTCCAATTCCAGACAGGGAAATTACAGAAGCTTTAAAGGCAAACAGTGATCAAAGTCTCACAAAACTACAGGATCTCTTGTACATTCAATAAACACTAAGGGGTTTAGTGACAAGAAACAACTCACTGGCAGTTGTGACAAGGAGCTGGTTTCTGACTACAAAGAAACATTTCTGGGAAGTGTCAAAATAATAGTCCATCATTATTGTTGCTGAAAAAAAAAATTACAAAACATTTTTTTAAAAAAAAGAAAGAAACAGTCATGAAACAGCTGACAAGGAAAATTCTTGTTTCTGTAGAAACGAAAGAAAAAAAAATCCCTCCTCTCTGTAAACGAATTACTCAACTCAGTTTGGTTTTATACATAACCCATAGTGTACAGGTCAGGTAAAAATAAGCATCCTTCATCTTTGTGCCCTCAGGCATAAATACTGTACATGGGGAATCATCATTTGGTGCCCTACACAAGGTCTCATGTTTCTCTTGTGTGTAATTCTCTCCTTATGACATCTCATCTGTTTCTCTTTTCTGGGTACATCTTGTCTTATGTCATAATTTCATACTCACCTTTTCTCTCCTTTCTCCTCTTTCTCTGCACGTTAAAGCAGGTGCAAATATTTTCATAATTGGTGTAGGTATACCATTTTGTACCTTATAATCATCCATAACTGGAGTTTTTGCGTTTTTTACTTGCAGTACTATCAGAAGTGAGGAAGTATAGTGTAGCCTTAGGCTCCTTTCACTATCATGGATCTCAAGCAAAAAGTAAAACCAATTGGATCAATGTCCATGTCGCTGGGAATACTAGCTGCTCTGGTCTAGGACTGATGGCCAGACCAGAACATGGCCTGGGGAGATGACTTTGCAGCTGGCTGATCGCGTTTTCACACCATGTTTGTTTAAAGCAGTTATTCCACACTCTGCTGCAACTTCACCTTTGCCCTAAAGTTTCACCACAGCCAGCCGGCATCAGGCATCATGGGAGTGCCTCCTTTAAACCAATGAAAGCTGCTTTCCTCCTGCAACACATTTACATTGCATCATGCATGATGGAAGAATACACATTTGTTCATTCTCATTCTGCACTGAAATACTGAGAAATAAAGTTGATAATATTTATTTTCCAGCAAGTTGATTCAGACTGAGAGCCTATTGAGAAGGTGGATTCTCATTAAGGATAAAAGCCAACTCTGCACCTTTTTTTTCCCCAGCAGAATGTGAAGCACTGTGAATTATACTAATACCCATGGTAAGACTTCTTTCTGAACAAAATTGCTGAGAATGTTTTGTATTTGTATTTTTTTTCAGAATATTACTGTGGATTTTTCTTCTCCACCGTTCAAAACTTTAAGAACAACTTCATTTTCCCAGTTTGTATTGAAATTTCAGCAGTTCAAGTCCAGTGAATATGGTACAAAGGTTGTGGTAAACTGCCCAAGGTTAAAAAAGCAACTGAAGTAAATAAAGCCTTGAAAATTGAATCAAACAATTCCTACAGGTGCCCCAGCTTTTGTTGATGACTTACAAATCTTCTGTCTGTCCAAAGGCAGTGTTGGAACAAACTGTGTTACTACACCCTCTGATGCATTATTAGGAAAATACTGTACTGCAGGAAGAGGAACTGTATAATGGTATCAGAAGGGCGAGAAAAAGGCAAATAACAAAGGAAGACAGACCGGTTGGTCAGGGTTCATGCTGCAGCAAGGTAATGACCCAAAACATTAGAAGAAAAGAACTAGACAGTTAGCATCGCTTCTCATTGATCAGCTGGAGGGTCATGGATTGCTCCATTGATACCAGCTAGACCATCTGAGCTGCATCCAAGCTGGGTATGTTGTAATCCATTTGTTAGTGTTTCTAGACCCCCATGGTGTTGAGCAAAGACGGAGAAATTGCCTGATGCGCTGCATATACGAATAAGATTATACCCAGTGTGATGGGAGAATGTTTATTTCTCATTTGATTATGTTCTATTTTTCCTTTAATGTGTGTTTCCCCTTTTCCCTTCCTGTTTAAACAGTTGACCCATGTTCTGTCAACTGAGGCCGATGTTCTGTCTTTTGAGCTAAGGTTGTCTGATTCTGGCAAACAGGTGCTGAACTTGCTGATTATTGAACTGTTTGTCCAAACTTATGCAGTGCCTACGTGACCACGACTGTATATAAAGACAGGATTCTCCTATTGACAGCGTCCAGTCTCTGAAACCTCTGTGGTGGAGAGAGACTGCACCCTATTTGGCTAAAATAGTACTGAAGAGCTCGTCTCTGTCTTTGTTTTGATGATCATTGCTGATTATTGCTGGTTGTTCACTTTAATTCATTTAATATTCTGTAATAAATTCTTAGAATCTCAGTAGACTCATTGTTGTCTTTATTTCCTCACCACAGAGGAGATTTTTTGCCTCTACACCCAGCAGCCGAGATGGTGTAGCTTGTATCCTTGACGTCTTCCGTGCCCCTCCATCTGAACAATGA
Organism: Xiphias gladius; assembly: GCF_016859285.1. Classification (NCBI taxonomy): domain Eukaryota; kingdom Metazoa; phylum Chordata; class Actinopteri; order Istiophoriformes; family Xiphiidae; genus Xiphias; species Xiphias gladius. The sequence goes on from NC_053422.1 coordinate 24,946,613, forward strand.
GAAATGATTCTACCTCCAGAGGGTCAGACTCATTCTTCCTTCTTAGTGTACGCATACTTATAACATGTAAATGAGCCATAGTCCTCAGTTTATCTGTTCTCTGCAAACCGTTTCCTCATTCGAATATGAGGTTCACATTATAACAAGATAAGTTATCACATTATAACATGAAACGTTTCACCTTATAACAAGATAAATAATATATTGTTATAACAAGGACGTTTTTTAATTCGTAATGACGTGGAAAAACATGTTGTTATAACAAACTTTTCATCTTATGTGATACTGATTTTTTTTGTTTTTTTTTTTTTGGCGTGGCATCAGTATGCTGCCACAGGTATTATATATGACCACATACCTGCACAACTAATGACATTCCCATCAGCCTCAGCTGTGCTTTGTCTTTAGCGCTCAATAGCAAATATTAGCTTGCAAACAAGGTACACTAACATGGAGACTATTGTAAACATTACACCGGCTAAACATTATTATTTTAATATTGCCACTGTGAGCATGCTAGCATGTTGATGTTTCACTTCAAGCTCAGCTGTGCCAAGGTACAGCATCACAGAGCCGCTAGCATGCTTATACACCTTCCTGTGTACTCTTTTAAACTCTGCTTGTTTAGTCATGTCTTTCCTTTGACCCTTCCTTGCATGGTCCTTCACCTCCTTTCCTCGCACCTCATCTTTTCTCCTGTCTTCATTTTTTTCTTTCTACTTTCCTTTCCTACATGTCTCCTGACTTTTTCCGCAGCTCACCCTGGCTTATTATATGTAGGTATTGAAAGCGTGTAGAAGAACATGTCTCAGTGTATTAATAAGACATGAGGCATGTGTCCTAGAAGCCTTTCACACTATCTTTCTCTGTCTTTGTTTATCCATGTATCTTTCTCTCTGTTTCTCTCGTGATCTTCCTCCCGTCTCTTACCACATTGTTCTTGCTCTCTCTCTTTCACTTGCCCTTTACATTTTTTCCTGTTCCCCTGTCTCCCTGTCTCTCTCCACCATCTCCCCTTTTCTATCTCTCCCTCCTGACTTCAGATGAGTTCACTGCCTCCCCAAGAGACTCACCACCCACCTACAGTTCTCTCTGATTGAACTCCGAAGCCTCAGAACTTCGGTATTAAGATTCAATTTGTTCTGACCTCAGTGAGGGCCGTGTGCATCATCATTGTGTCATTTTATTAGAGGAATGGGACAGTGCTATCATGGCAGAAGAGACAGATCGGATCCTGAATGCACTCATCCTAATGCCCCCCAGCAGATAGCAGAGAGTATCAAACAGGATACAGGGTTATGGCAACGAAGTGGAAGGCTGATTGAGATTTCAGTAAATTAATTAGGCCCCGGGAGAGGGCTGGACTGAGGAGGTGCGTTGAATTGCGAGCTCGGAGAGAGACAGATGGGTGGGTTAGAAGTGGAGGGTGAGGATTGCGTTGGCGCACAAACGAAAAGACTGAAAAAGAGTAACTGAAAGAAGAGGAAGTCGGGCTGAGAGAAGGGGGAGAATGTTAGGTATAGATGAAGGGGAGAAACAGGAAGATGGGACAAGGTGATGGAGAGGATGTGGGTAAAAAGTAGAGATGGAGAGGGAGAAAGACTGATGGAGGGTGAATCCATGTACAAAGCAAGGCAAGACATAAGATGGGGATGCTAGGATGAGGGAACCTTTTATCTACAAAGCATGAGCAAAGAGAGGAAACAGAAAAGGGACGCAGACAGACAGAGACAAACAAGGGAGTGTTAAGTTCAAACCACAGAGTGTTCGAGGGGGGAGACAGAATAGCTTCTGGTCTCTCTGTAAATGTCAAGCTCTCACTTTCCCATAATGACCCCTGAATCACTAACAAGTCAGTCAAGACCATAAGGAACAGCTTGCTGACTCCATTATCTGCAGGAAGGTTAGCCTGGAGCACTGGCACCAGAGAGGTTTGAGACCCATAGGTGATGTAGTCAGAGGATTAAAATCCCATCATAAACCTGTCCTGGAGAAGACAGGACATGGTTCATCACTAAATCCTCTACATCTCCATCTGCCATGACAAGTCTGGATAGTACATCACAACCCCACCATGAGACAGAACGTTGGTATTGGATGATTTTATGAAAAACTTTATAATTGTACAAAACAACTAAACAATTATAATGGTTTTTTTTTAAGTCCACTGGCAGTATGTTGTCTTTCCGGCAACTACTGTATGATTAGGGTAAGGGAAGGATATTGTTATGGCAAATAAACATTGGTATGGTTAAGAAAAGCATGTTTAAGGTTATGAAAAGGTCAGGGTTGTGGTCAATAAAAGGAACTTTAACTGTTAGATTATTACTAAACAGCAGTCGCCAACATTAACTTCAAATGTGCTCCCATTAACCACTCCAATCTTCACATCCTCACTTTCTGCCAGGCCACATGAAGAAAACATTACTTCCTGCAAAGGCACTGAACATTAGACCACAATCTTTTCTAAGTCCAAGTAGTCTTTCTATATTTACAAAATCTAATCAAATATTATCTCTGCCAAAACCTTACAAAATCTTAACCAAAGTGATGTCAGATCAGAAAACAAAACTTTTTGTAACGCACTGATAAACAGTGTTTATGTGACTGACCGGGGTGCCAGATTAAAAAATATGCAAATCAGTGGTTTGGGAGGGCAATGACAAACAACCTATAGTATTTGTTGTTTAACCCTTGTGTTTTATTGACATTGGCTTTATTTCCTCATTGTCTGTGGTCCAGACCCCAATATGTTTTAACAATATGTTTGCATGATGGCTACCTCACATGTCCTGGCAGAACTTGGCAGTCCTCAAAAATTAACGCTACGGATATGTAGCTCAGCACATGAATGGTGGGGCCAGATCCAAAAGTAAGATCAGCAGCACTTTTGGATCACCACAACAATGTCAGAAAGTTTGGAAGAGAAACTCAAAAAGCGATGTACAATAGCACTGCTGCATTTTCCTCTGCAGTGATCTCAACATCAACAATGGTGTAACCTCCTTTAGTGTTGCCATAGTTGCTGTTTATGTTGTGCAAAAACTGGAAGTTCACAAGGAAGATATGCAAGCAAGTATGTGAACAATGACACCGGCTTTACATCTGTTGTCTACATCTGGGTGAAAAGCAAGGATATCAGTGACCTGAAGGTATATCTGTTGTGCATTTTCAATCCAAATGTATGAGGACAAATTCAACAAAATCCACAGACTGAAAGTGAATGATGGAATACCAAGGTACATGACACCTAACATAACATACAACTAATCAGAATAAGCAAACATCTTTTGTGGAAAACCAAGCTGGATTAAGTTTATATATAACAAGGAATTTTAATATTCAACGTACCAGTTCAAATGTTCATACTTAACATATTGTATCTTCAAAACATTCACTCACAACATATTTCATTTGTTTTCCCTACAACATGTGTTTTTGCCGGCAAAAGCATGACTAACATTTTCATGGTAATGTTTCGGCAACTCAAAGCAATAGGTAAAGGATGGAGAAAGACTGGTCTTGGTTAAATAGTTAAAAAGTCAACACAGACTTACAGTGAAAGAAGCTTTGACTTTGTTAATTTTTAACCAAAGCCTTTCCCCAAATCCCTTAATAGCTTACACATTATCAACACAAGGGGTGCAGAATGTAAACCCTGATCTCCTGTGTCCAAATCCCGTATTTTGTATTCCCAACCATCCACCCCAGCCACTTCCCTACATCTGTGTAAAATGTCAATCTTCCTGGATTGGAATAAACATTGGAATGAACATTGCCAGTGAATGCAATCTAGAAATGACATGCAACCCAAAACGTATTTTGCAAAGCAAATCAATAGTATATAAATGTATTTTGTAGGAGAAAGGGTTGTCATGGCAAATTTGGGACTTGGTTAACCAGACAAGGTTGTGGCTGATATTACAGTCTCAGACTGTATTTCCATAGCATTTATTCTTCAGGTCACTGCTATATAAATTTGAATGGTACAATGGCTATAGGCCCAACATCTGCATTGTCATCTTTAACATACAGACATTGGAGCACATCCCTCCTGGGGCACTACAAACGGGATTTTGTGATTTTATCTTTTTTGACTTTTACTACGACGTGTGCCAAAAACAATACAACCCAATCTGACGTTCTTTATAACTCTTGTGATGTCATCTTTCACTTGTACTTTAGATACAGTATTTTGTACAATCCCTCTAACCCATCTCTGTCCTTGAGTTTTGAATGTTTGACTTCTCTCTGCTCTTGTGCATCAGACAGTAGGAGATTGTAACATGAGATCAGCATTGTACTTTGTGGTAGAGGATAGAGGAAAAAACTACTTATATCAAGCAAGTTGCTGGACAATGAGCCACAAAGATTAAAAATGACTCTAAAACTGTTACTCTTTCAATGTATTGCACAAGTATTTGTCCTGCTTTAGTAAGTTTTACCCAAATTGGAATAAAGACTTTCAATACAAGCAGTGACTCTGCTTTTGCTGGATGTTTAAGTGTCTGAACAGAGTGCAGCTCCAGTAAATCCGGACACAATCAAGAAGAGATGTACCAGGGTACACATCAACTCAATGAGTAGTCATTTGCACCGAAGCTTTTGTCATGTTTTGGGGATATCATGCTGTTGGCATGGCTTCCTGACCTGTCCAGGGCACCTTTTCTTTTATCTTTCAAACACTGGCTCTGATTTTGGGCAATATTTCAAGGGTTGGACATGATAAATTTAAACTGCAGCTCCAGAAAATCAAACAGCAGTCAAGAAACAACAGTCAGTGTAGAGGGAAAGATACTTACTCCTTTCACTTTTAATAGACTCTCAAAAGTTTTCTTAGAGTGACACAGAACAAGGATACTGTCACATTAAACAACTATTTAAATCACAGACTCCATTGTATTATGTAAAATCATCTCACCAGAATTATTGTTTCCTCTTTAATAATGTTTACATGATTTTTTGAGACATAATTTAATCCTTTCTTAATAGTCAAAGCTTTGTATCTGCTCCACTAGGATTCTTTGCAGTCTGCCGTGAACTGTTGAAAAACTGATTTATCTTTTCTTGCGAGAACTGCTCTCACTTGAGAGTAACGTTCAAGTGTCTGGAAATATAAATTAACTTCACCTCCAGTAAATCAAATACAATACAATACGGGACTATATTTCTCCTGCTTCACCATTTAACTTGCCTGATTAAGGGTAGCAGCTCAATAATAGTGACCAGCTGAGGACAGGTTGGATGTTGCAGCTTCCTGGTGTCAGTAAAAGATGCTTAGTTCAGTTTTTTTTTTTTCCAACACAACATGTCAGTTATTCCAAAACCAAAGTTTAGAAATAATAGGTAAAGCAGGTTTCTTACCTTTGAAGTTGTTACTTGGACTGAAATCATTTTTTCAAAGACCCAGTCAAATAACTCAAACACATATCATCTAAATCAAACATGGCACTCCACTCCAAAAAAACATTATACTACACTAAACATTATATTTGGGGAACACTGGCTTCTGGTAAGGTGTACAGAATAACCCCAGAATGCACTGGACATATGAACCTTAGCAGTTTGATCTAACTGCTGTTAAATGTTCCCCTTTCAAGTGCAAGATGTGTGGCAGGGGTATGCTCAGACTCAGCCAACTTCAGGTGTAGCTCAGAGTTTGTGTTACAGAGGCTGTTGTTAGAAAAATGTACATAAGTTATCCCATGCTTTGCTCATTAGCTGTTGTTATCTGCACTCTTGAAGGCTATGCGCACGGGAGTATCTGCAGCTGCGAAGCAGCTACTCCCCAAATCAAGACGAGACAGATAGTTCCGTCTCTGAGACAAGCAGGAGGCACCCTGCTTCTAAGATGAGATAGTGCAACTATGCCGACATATGATTATGTGACAAAGAACCACCCTATGGAAATAAAAGAGCGAGGTAGACGGCTGAGAAACTCAGAGCGGGTTGGAGACTGTAACTGAGCACTCTCTGTCCGTTCTCCTTGCAAGTATATAACCTCACCACTCTGTGTCCTGCCTCCTTATTGTGTTTATGTCTGTTTTAGGTTGTTTGAACCTGACAGCTGTATTACACTATGTTGTTCAGCAACATCCTAATTGGTTTGGTTTGAGTGTATTTAGATTTTCCATACGATCACAGACAGTTATATCAAGGAACTGACCAATTATAGCAAAATGTCATACTGTTAGATCTGGCTCTTTGAGCTCTCATAGAATCCAAGCAGGGACAATGATTCTGCTGTGAGAAGTAATGCCCCGTTATGAACACATATGAACATTAAAGAGGCTGTATGTACGTTTTTGCTATATCTAAATAGCCAATGTTAGCGTTGATAGCTGTTTACTTACAAGTCTCAAAGAAATATTGCAAGTTCAGCATCAAACTTCATTCCTTTACTCGCCAATAGCTTTCTCCAGCGGTGGAAAGCAATGCCAATATTCCATCTCATTTTGCTTCTATTTCCAGTCTATTTCTTCTTCTGAATTTAGCATGCTAACCTGCTAGCCCCTGGCCCGGCCGCCACGTCTTGTGCTTTTCAGATAATGTGTCACTGTAGCGTCCAGTCTGCTCTCAGTCCAGCAATAGAGGATGAAGAAGTAGTGCTTCCCAGAGGGCGTATTCTAACCTCTTGTCTTGAAAATGCAATGATGGCTGAAGCTCTTGGCAAGTTAGGACCACCACCAACCGCTACTTGCAAAAAAACACGTTCCAAGCTAAGAAAACTTACATATAGCCTCTTTAAGCTGTAGTTACGTCAAAAATACCAAAAATAAAGCACACATTATGGGAGATGGTTTGGGTGGTGGAGAGAGTTGCTGCAGCAAAATGGCACTGATGATGTCATGTTTTAATGGCTCTGCTGTACAGCTGCAATATAATTGGACATGAGTCGTCAGCTGGAGAAGGAGCCAGTGATTGTGAAGCATGAATGCAACAGATGATGCCAATCTGGTGATGCAAGCACTACTTCAGTGCTCTGCCTGACCTAATGCTAAGACTGATATATAGTACGCAGACAGCAGCTACCTAAGTAATGTGTATGTCCATACAGTATACAGTATGTACTGCATTTCGGCATGCTCTTTGGGAAGTTATTTGCTTGACAAAGCCTGATGAAAATGAGCCTGTGACTTTGTCTCCTAATGCCACTTCACAAGAACAATTTAGCACAACATGTAAGCTTACACTTTGCCTTGTAGATTTTGTTTTTTTTTAGGTTAAATATAGTTTCCCCTTTGAAAATTATGGTCATATTAGACACACAAATACCATCTGTCAACAGCATTTCAGTCAGCTGTCTCTTTTGCAGTGGGTTATTATGGGAAAGTAGAATGTGTTCAGTGTTGATAATCAGTGTGTAGCTTCTGACCTTGTCACTCCCCACTCCACCATGCTGTGCAGAGCTTATTGTGGAGTGACATTAGCAACTTACCCCCAGGAGAATTTAGACTCAGTTTAAAATGCACACACTGGAAACCTATGCTGTCACTCACTGCTGTGAATGACAGCAGCGAGTGCTTATATGCCATATGAGTGTAATGGCAGACTCAAGTTGACTGCCTGAACCAGATTGAAGACTTTGCTTTATTTCTGTCTCGTCCTGTTTATCATTGTCTTACAGAGGCAATATGATGATGCAAAAACCAAAGCCTTATAATGTTTTTGGGAAGCATCCTCAATTCGACGCTCAACTCCAAGTTACTCCTTGTGACAAGTAAACTTATCCTTATTTGTATTTTTTTTGGATTGTCCCTTTAATAACTAATACTAAAAAACTAAGTAAAAATACAGGTTACGTCTGTCACTACAGTGGAAAACATCTTGAGAGTGTGGGAGAATAGACTGCATTAGATAAGAATTCCCACTTCCAAAAAAGAGGTTTGTCTGGAGCAAATCAAAACCTGTTGTTTTTCAGTTACCTTTGTCATGTTCATTGTGCGCTGTGCACAAACTTTTGTTACTTGTTTGCCCTCATCGTAGTGAACACAAAATATATTATTTTCAGCCATTAATCACTTCATACCTCCTACATAGCACAGATTCACCAAGTGGTATTCAGTGGATGACTCAGTGAGAAACTCTAAATGGATGGGGTGGAATATAATATCTTTCACTGTAGAGGAGGCAGATGGAACATAATTTAACAGTTTTTTTTTTCTTTATTTAATGGCAGAGCATGTCCATAATGTAATGAAAATAAGTCCTTCATCTTGTCATAGATTAAAGAGTCACTTCTGTAGATTTTCTAACTTATGATATGGTTTTTCTATTGCCATTGAATATTAATTAACTAAGATCAGACAAATGGCATGTACATTCTGGTGGATTTTCCACTCACAAAGCCTCGGCATGCCTCTCACGGTAGAAATATTCCATACAGACACAGATTACCATAATTAATATATAGCTATGAGTCAGATGAGATTCTTAGCCAGTGAAGGATGACTTATTGATGTCTTCCACTGATGATGAGCCAGCTCCAAATACAAAATTCTCTTTACAATTCAGCTCCATGATACCACACAATGATGAGTAAACTAAAATATGATGCAAATAAGTATATTCCTCTTTTACATAGCTGACACAAATATGCTAGAAAGCAAGGAAACCCATTTATATGGTCACTGACATACAGTGTTGACTGACATACTAGGTACAGCTGATGGACAGATAGATACATAGATAGATAGCCTTTCCCCCAAATTTGTACAACTATCATCTAAATGATAAATTCCTAGATACAAGTGTCATTGACTGAAGTGATGTTTCTGCAGTGCTTGCGAGTCTCTGCAAAACTGGCTTCACTACATTGTAAAATCTTTGATTGGCCTTCTAACCAACATAGCCAAGGTTCTGTATAATGACACATTTAGGGAATGGAAAGGGTTTTAAGTCTTCCAGTATAACTCAATACATCACTGACAGTAAAGCATATATTACTTAGTAGTCTAAGTTGGAAATAATACAAACTAGGGCCTGTCACAGCTGTATCAATTACTTCCTCAAAATGTACAGTGTACACAGAGAATACTATAAGAGTAATTTTACAGTTCTTACATTGTGTTATGAGCTGCTAAAGCACACAATTTTGAATCTTTTAGAATATTTTCTGCTGCAAAAAAGTTAACTTTGCACTTAAATGAGGAAACGTCAGCTTGATGAATGAAGCTGTTCCAGTAATCAAACTATTTTTCTGTGTTGTTTAATGCTCATAACCACTAAAATTGACACCAATAATCTGTAGTATGATTTATCAGGTAGTAAAACAGCTGGTGCAATTAATACGCCGGTAATCTGGAGTTTATCACTACTTTAAATACTTGGAATGAACAAAAAACTGACTTGGCTGTGAGTCATAAACTAATTTGTTCACTTGGTGACCTCTTTTTCCTCATAATACTACTCATCTCTGTCCACATTGCCTCTTAAAAGGCATTTTAGATTGGTCTTAGTTGCTCCATTGCAGACAGTCTGGAGACAATTAAATTGCAGTCATAAGTGTGAAAATCTTAGAGCACAGAATGTCATTGTCATTTTTGTTCTGAAGCTTATCCAGCCTTGTAAAGATTTATTTAGGGAGTGTGACAATTGGAGTGTCCATTTTCCACAAATGACATACCAGTGAAGATAAGTAATTTCTACATAGTAGTACTTCCTTTTGGCACCTTTACAGCCATTAATCGCCCATTGTCCACTGGCTAAGAAGTTCAGCAGAGCAGTATCACTATATTAATTAGGATGTACAGTGCCTGCTTCAAATGTAAAGTGGGTCAATTAGTTCACATATTCACTTAAGTCCGGCGCCTCAGGTCCAAATGCCTTTTAGATTTAAAAGAGTGGACACATTTGATTTCTGCTCAGCTGCTTTCACACAGCTTTACTGGACCTCTGTCATTTCCAATCTTGCTCTCATTCTCTCTCTCTCTCTCTCTCTCTCTCTCTCTCTCAGTATCTTTCTTAGGATCTCTTTCCACAAAATCACAATTCAAAGGTCCATTAATTTCCTTTTTTTAAGCTGTCATCAATATCTAATGGTTTTCAGCAGTGAATGCATCTGGCTCAGGAATACCTATGTGGCCTAGGTGTGGAACACCGGTCATATGATAACAGGTGTTCATACATCAATATATATATATATATATATATATATATACATATCTCAACAGTTTCTTCATCTAAACCATCAACCTGTCTTTTAGACCCTACTCCAACTTAATTAACACTTCCAGGTTAGATCTGATCAATTTATCTTTATCAACAGGCCATTTACCACAGGCTTTAAAGTTGCAGTAATTAAAACTCTACTTAAAAAGCCTACTCTTGATACAGATGATTAAGCCAACTACACCATGTATATACAACCTCCCATTTATTTCTAAAATCTTTGAAAAAGCTGTTGCCAAACAATTATGTGATTATTTGCATAGGAATGGTATGTTTGAAGATTTTCACTAAGAATTTAGAACACGTCATAGTACATCTTCATAAGATCCCCTCATGGCTTCAGACAATGGACTTGCTTCTACACTCGTCCTGCTAGATCTTAGTGATAAATTTGACAACGTCGATCACAAGATATTATTAGGTGGAGGCTGGAACAGGTCATTGGGATTGAAGGAACTGCACTAGGCTGTTTTAAGTCATATTTATCGGATAAATTCCAGTTGGCTCATGTTAAAGTGGCAAGATTTTCAATTAATAAAATGTCTGTCAAAGCACTATCTATCGCCAAAGGAGGTAACACAGTAGTGATTGGACCTATGGCCCACTGATGGAAGTACTGAAATATTTATATATTTGCAGGCAGAATTCCTGGGAAAATGTTGTATTAAGTTACTGCTAATGCAAATCGAACATCCCCTACTGCGTTAGCTTCACATTATAAGCATTTAACTGGTGAAAAACAAATTCACTTTCATTATGAAACAGAGATGGAAAATGCAATGTGTTTGTCCGTGAGCTTAGCACTTACTGCTATTGTTCAGCAAAAATGCGTACAAAACAGGCTGCAAACCTCCAACTTCTCAGCCAGGTAACCAACTCCTTTCACTCTGCTCTGCTGGTCCCAATCTCATCCTGTGTGCCTGACTTCTTTATTAAAACAACTATAGTTTGTTGTGCTGCCGCCAGAATTATTAAGTATTAAACAGCCTTTGCTGTTATCACCAGTAACTACAGTTGTCGCCACATCAACCAGGACTGAAATTTTCCAGATTGCGACTTGAAAATGACTCTTCCTGCACACAAAAGGTAGTCATGGAGTTCCCCAGGTACCGTGTCTTTTCACCCTATATATGCTACTTTTAGGCAATATTAGCAGAGAGCACCACAAAAATTTCCACTGCTATTCAGATGACACCCAGTTATGTTCATCTATGAAGCCAGATGAAATTAATCAGGTAGTCAAACTTCAGGCATATCTTAAAGACATAAAAGCCTGAAGGACCTATAATTTTTTACTTCTGTATTCAAACAAAACTGAATTTATTGTGGTTTGTCCTAATAACCTCAGAAAACATTATCTAATCATGTACTTACTTTGGAAGGCATTACCTTGGCCTCCAGTCATAGTGTAAGGAACCTTGGAGTAATTTTTGACCCAGACATGTCCTTTGCCTCACACATATAACGAGTCTGTGGGACAGCCTTCTTTCACTTCATTCAATATTATATTCTGCCTAATGAACACTATTACAATTAGAATTAGAATTAGAAACACCCTGTCTCAAAAGGATGCCTCAAAACTAGTCAATGCATTTGTTACCTCTAAACTGGACTACTGTAGATCCTTACTATCAGGATGTCCTAATAACCGTGGAAAGCCTTCAGTTGATCCAGAATGCTGCAGCGTGACTACTGACAGGAACTTCAAAAAGAGATCATACTTCTCCCATATTAGCGTCTCTGCACTGGCTCCTGTAAAAAAATACAAAGCCCTTAATGACCAAGCTCCATCACATCTTAAAGACTTCATAGTACCCTATTATCCCCATAGAACACTTTGTTCTCAAAATGCAGACTTACTTGTGGTTCCTAGAGTTTCCAGAGTAGAATGGGAGGCAGAGCCTTCAGCTATCTGGCTCCTCTCCTGTGGAACCAGCTCCCAGTTTGGGATCAGGAGGCAGACACCTTCTCTACATTTAAGATTAGGCTTAAAACTTTCCTCTTTGACAAAGCTTATAGTTAGGGCTGGCTGAGATGAGCCCTGAACCATCCCTTAGTTATGCTGCTATAGGCCGAGGCTGCTGGGGGGAACCTCCCTGAAGCACTGAGCACTTCTTCTCTCTCTCTCTCTCTTTCTCCCCGCATGCATTTATATCACACAATTCCATGTCATTAGCTTTGTGTCTTCTCTCTCCTGTAGTTTGTTCTTTTCCTTTCTGTCCTCACTTTGGAGCTGCAGGATCTGGATCTGCCACTACTACTCAACACTCATCATAATTAATTTCATTATTATTATCATTATTATTTGGTTCTGCTATCATTGCATCTTTTGTTTTTAATAGCATCATTACACCTATACGTATCATTGTTATTATTATAATTATAACAAACAGTCAGCCCCCCCATTTCTCTCCTCTCAACCCAATCGGTCGAGTCAGACAGCCACCCAACACATTGTAAGATACTGACCTTACTCTGTAAAGTGCCTTGAGATAATGGATGTTATGATTTGTCACTATATTAATAAAATTGAACTGACCCAACGATCTGTCATAGTTTTTTTCGTTTTCTTGTCGACATGCAAATATACTTGGACCCCACTCCAGTCAGCACAGTGGTAGTAATGCGCTTTAAGTTGTTTGATAACTACCAATATGCCAGGAGATGAACGACTTATGCACTTTAGCAGTTTAGTTACAAAAATAACAATTTAGCTAGCTATACTACAACTATCCATAGACTGACACAAACACAGTGATGAAACCTATTTCTGAGTATTGAGTTAGACAAAAGTTTTCTCATTGTTACAGCCTCTTGTTGATGGCACTCCATCTCTCCTAGGCCAGATCACTGCAGTTCCACCGCAGATCATTCAGTGGTTGAATGGATCAGGGACCTGATAGACGCTACAACAGCTTGGTGCACCTTCTGTATGATCGTATGTGTTGAAATTGCTGTTGAAAATGCCAACCGCCACTGTTCATTATTCTTAGCTAATGATACATGTTGACACAGCAGTATCCACTCAAGGTATACTTACTTGAGCAAACATCATTTACTAATGAAGAGCACATGATACAGTAAGAAGTCCCAGAACAAATGAGTAAGCGAACCTTGAGTGGAGTTATATCAAGTGCTGTTACCAAGGTAAAGAATGAGCTGTCACGCTTAAAGAGGCACAGTCTGGAATCACATCCTTTCACTGCCATAATCTTTAACCTTGCAAGATGATAGGTTACCAAATCTGCTATTTTTTTTCTCTGCTTTACCCCCTTACTTATGTTCTCCATTTCTTTGTCTTGACAAAACCAACCCTCCCCTTTCATCTCCTCTTCCCTTTGCCTTGGTAATAGGACATTAGTTTGTAGGACATTAGTCAGTAAAAATGAAAGCATATGGTGCGTAATATTTACTTTTAATGAGCTTGAGTGCCACCATGCGCGGAAACCAAATTATGAGAGCCTCATTTTGTAGCAGCCCAATAAATATTTTACCCTGTAAAAGTATGGATGACGTCGGGGTATGAGAGAGCCACCTGTTCTTGTCTGCTAAATGATTTACCAGATGTCTTGTCTTCTTTCTTTTTTGTTCTCAGTCTTTCCCCCAATCATTTGTGATCCACTAATGAAAGTGCATGATAAATATTGATTGTTGTAGCTGTGTCAGTGTTCCAGTCACTAAGACAAGGAGAAATAATATTTAGTTCAGGAATGACAATGAGAATGACACAAGTAGATGATATTAACAATAAGCCATCATTGTTTTAGTTTGTGACTGTCCGAAGTTTTGCCCTGTTAGATTTTGACAGGTTTGTAAGGGTTGCTAGGTTACGTCGAATTTATATACATTTGAAGTCAATAGAAACTAGGCTGTGTCTGAAACAACTTCCATTCACTACCCCCTATGTAATGGACACTCAATACTTTACTTAAGAATATAGTTAATAATGCAGTAAAATGAGATTTTGGACGCTTACTAATCATCATCATCATTATCATCACTTTTGCATTATCACTAACAGATGTACGGTCGGTAAAATTAAATGTATAAATAAAATGAGTTAAATTGAAAATTGAATTGAATTTTGTCAGAGGTAACTACAATAAACAATATAATCCTTGACATGACATATTAGACATAACAATAGGTAAGATGCTAAGTATCAGATCCACATTTAACTTTTGGCAACAGTATTTACCCAAATTGGCCAGAAATACTGGATTAGATACTGGGGAAAACATGAAAGTTCAGTCCTGTGGTTAATACAAGATATACACTGAAAGTCATGGAAATATTGTACTTCTTTACATGTACAGTCAATTGAAAAAAAAAAAAAGAGTTAAAAAGCAAAACAACAGAATTCAAAGTCAACAGTATGCGTGTTTTCAGGGTATAGCCACATTGGAAACATTAAACTTTTACGCTAATAAAAGTGTCATGCAAAGGAATATAGAGCAGCTATATGAGAAACTCAGTAAGTATAGAGCAACCACTAACATTTTTTTATACAGTATATACACGTAATCACTCATACAAATTCACACCCCACACAGAAATCCACATAGATACTGTCTCAAAAAAAATAAAACAGCCAGGATCTCTTACACACACTCACACATATGCAGATCATGCTTCCAAACAAAGAGTGAGATGGCATCTTGACATTAAGAGGAAGAGAAATACACAAATCCCTCCCACTATACCTGGGATTTGGGCCAACACACACACTCACACACTCTCTGTCTACCTCTTGGGAGAGCAGGAGCTTTGTACAAGAGTGCTGAGATAGTGTGTGTCTGTGTGTGTGTGTGTGTGTGTGTGTGTGTGTGTGTGTGTGTCCTCCCACTTCCTCATGTCTTGAATAGCTGTCTTTTCCTTTTTCCAGTTCCTCCCTCTCCTTGTCTACTTCTCCCTCATCATTGTCTCTCTCCCTGCACTTAAATCTCTCCTTTATTCCTTTACTTTCCTTAACTTGGCTCTTCTCACCTTCTTCTGCTTTTAGCCTGCCAACAGAAGCCATCCTCATTCCCTGGAAGTAGAAACTGAAAAAGTTAAAAAATACCACATGCCACATTACTAGCCCTGACAGAACAGTAAATCTGACTGTTTATCTGGGTTGAAAATGTCATGTAATTTAGGTAATTTATGGAATAAAATTCTTGAGAATTCATAATCTTTATTATTCAACTTCAGTCAAACCTGTATTAATCACATTTCCTGTATTACATTAAATCAAATGACAATGTCATGTGAAATGCTGCTCAAAATGTTTATATTACAGAAAACAACCACCAAAAATGAGCACTACAGAGCTTTTTAACCCTACTTCAGTTCATTTTGTTCAGTCTTACTCAGGAATTCACATGTGCAGCAAAAATTGCTGAGGTGTTTTCTCAGACTTTTCCGATACTTCTGATACTTAACGATTTTCTGTTTTTCTTTTCCATTTCAAACCTTCCTCCTGATTCAAACTGAATAAACCAATCAATGACCTTAATGCACAAGTCTAAGCGATGCATTGTTGAGATTTGGAAGGTCTGCATGAAGACTTTTTTGTGAGCCTCTTCAACCTATGGTTATGCATAACATGTATCTTTGGAAAAACATAATTCTAGCCGTACACTTTTCTTAAGGGAAGACGTGAATAAAACTCTATGTGGATCATAGACAAGGGTGTGGAGGGGCATAGCAGAGGTGGTAATCAAGCCCCCTGCAATGCGGCTGGTCTGTGAAGTGAGTTTGGCATAGTGGCCGCGCTGAGTATTGTAGCTTCAGCACTCACCATGTAACACACGCCCAAAAAAATTCTTTACCCATAAACAATCATTGTAGAAAGAGCGGCTGTAAAATGGTGAATACATTTTTCAAACCCCTGTTATGACTCTTATTATTATCAGTATTTGATGCCCTCAGTCCAGAAACATCTGAAAGGCCTAGAAGAGCTGTACGATTAAATCATTTTATCTCATTCATGTGTGCAGCACGCAGGATGTCAGCTGGATCAGCCAGTGGAAGTTTTGGATGTGCACGCTCCTAACTGGCTCGGCTGGATATGAACTTGCTCTATGGGCCCAGAAACGCAGTAGCATGAGGAACGCTGCAGAAACATGGCAGATGCTTTTTTGGCACATGCGCCCAGTGATGTTTTAGCAGTATTTACCCTTAATACATACATGGGGGTAATGAGCATACTTCCCATATCTCAGCAATGCATCATGTGACATCTATTATTCGAATCAGAACTCTGGAAGTGTGCACACTTACTTGCATGCAGGCAGAGAAGAATGTTCCAGCCTTGAGCTACTGTACTCAACATTTGTTTGCAGCCGTTTCTAGAAAAAAAAAAAAAAATTACTGAAATGTACTCTATCGCACCAAATGGCAGACAGAATTAGCAACTGAGCTAGGTGTGCATGTAGCAAAGATACATGTAAGCGTCTACGTAAATCTACACAGAGCAGCTAAAGACAGATATTTTTCTCAGGAGTTGGGAGACCAAGCCAGAGCTAAAATGAGAGTGAATTTTGGACTTACTACCATCTAGAGAAATAAAATTGCTAGATTTGTAAATAAGCAATCTTCTGCTAACACATTATCCAAAACTCATTTAGAATCTTTTAATAAGGTCGTGACTGTATATCTGTTAACTTGTTTTTAAGATTTATGGGAGATTCGATCATAATCATATCTATCTATCATAACATTCCATGATCAAAATCCATCTGACCCTTGGATGTATTGGCGATTACCTTGCTAGCTCAGATTGGAATGTCACTTTAACCTTTTTTGCTTCTGAGAGAGCTAGGCAAGCTGTTCCCCCTTTCCAGCCTTCATTCTAAGATAGCCTAAACATACATGTGCTTAATCTCTGTACTAGGTTAGTATTTGCTTTAATGTATAATGCATCTTTATGTTTATGAATGTCTGAGTTCCACAGTATTTAATATTCTTTTGACTGTTACATTTTGATGTTATTTGAGTAGTAAAAACTTATAATATGATCAATTACCGTCTCAATCTCTATTCTCACTTATCATTTTGTATTTCCTTCATTTTAGCCTCTCTTTTTAATTCATCATCTCCTCTTCTCCTTATCCTATGTACCATCTTCTTGTGCTCCTCTGCTCCTCTCTTTCTCTATCTGTCTCTCCTGCTCTGAAAAATTCTCAGGTTTTTTCGCCTCTCCCCTCTTCTGAAAAGGCATCCCCTCTTCTCAAGGATGTCCTGGATTCACAGCTACGCTGTCACCATGTGGACGATCGATAAAGAGACAGACGAATGAAGTATTGGTGGTGGCGGCGGAGAGGGACCTCTTGCTTCATGTGGCCCTCCTTGGTTCGGTAGGACAACAATGTGGAGGAATAATGAAGAAGCAGACAAACAAGGTCGATGGATTGATAGGCAGATAAAGAGCATGAGATGGATGAAAGTGGATGATGGAGGTAGAATAAGAGGAAGAAAGGTAGGGGTTGTTTATTTAGAAAAAAAAGACAGGTAATTGAGAGAGAGGCAGGTGGGTAATGAAGCCTAATCTATATTTCAAAGGCTCGACGGTACAAGAGGACTGGTATGTGGCTCAAAGACAGGGAAGGAGTAATGACAGAAAGATGAGAGAGACTGAAGGAGGGAAGGATTAGAGAGAGATGAATTAGAGGAAGAGGACAGAGGAGGGATGCCATGATAAGAGAAGGAGAGATGGGAAATGATGTAAAGGAATTTAGAGATTAGAAAACTGAGGGTAGTATGAGTGTAGAGGGTGGGTCTGACTTGTTGAAGAAGAGATGGAAAAAGAAGAGGTAGGGGATGCAGCAGCAGGCAGGTGGTACACTTGACTGATATATGGGGCAGATATAGGTCTTTAATTAAAAATCGGATCCGCTTCAGTCAGTGTCATTCACCACTGCTATGATGGAAATGATAGTAATTAATTCATTGCATTTTCACTTCTAAAATTCATTAATTTCCAATTATTGTTTTATATTTTCTATTTATTGTAATGGTGACTTAACAGTGTTCAAATTTTGACAGAAGTTGTGCATTTTATGATGTTGTAAATTATTTTTTGGTTGTTTCCACTCCATCAACATGCCTTGTACAGCTACATAGTATATAACTATATATATCCAAAGATGCTTTTCACACTTAGTGGATGTAGCCATGTGCTCAAAGTGTAGCTGAAGACAGAAATGGCCCGATGATAAAGAGAGCAAGAGTTTCCCCCTCTCAGAACCGACACTGTCATATCATTCAGGCTGTAATTTCAAAATAGCCGAACGGGAAATACTCGCCTTCGAGCAGAAAATTCCATGTCACCGATCTGTTGAATTTACTATGGCCACGATTTCTCTGACTTGGTGAAAATAACTAAACCAGTGTCAACAGACCACTGGCAAGAGAGCTGGCAGTTACATTTAATTAAAATTTAATATCCAATTACATTAACAATACAGCTAATTTAAAAGGGGCACTACAATCTTTGTTTGTATCTTCTTCACTTGTTAATGAACTTCTACAAACACATAACACAACAAAAGTAGCTAGGCTATTTTCTGGTGTGACTACAAGGCTAGTAGTAACCATCTATTACTCATGAAGTCTCCTGAGACGAAACAGAAAACCAAAGTCATGATGTCACATCCAGGCTAGCTTCTGTTCCACCATCTACTGTAAATCTTTGCAAACCCCCGTTCAGCATTTCTTTCATCAGTCTTTCTGAAATTAAGCATGCTCCTGGTGTATGGTTCTTTCCATAATCTAAGACAAATCAGCATCCACTACAGCACTCACTATAAACCTTTGGGATTTTAACAAAACCAACAATAACTTTGTGAGAACAGAAAAAGGTACAACTCCCATGAAAAAAACTACAAGCGTTGCAGTGTGGATAATTACTTAATCGGTTAAAAAAAACAGACTAACTAAGTCTTTTTTACACTTTCTCATCATAATCTCTACTGCCTAAAAACATAACATATGCTCCTCTCTGTCGTGCTGTTATTACAGACGCGTCCGAGCTAATGATGACCCCTCGACTTGCTCATGGGCCCACCCCATTTTTCAAAAACTACTGCCCTCCTAAATACAGCATATGAAGCCAGCCACACAACATACCGTTAAGAGAGCATTTTTTCCAAGGCTGTATTTTTAGTTATTAGGGTAGTTACAAATGTTGGTGGGATTTTGAAAGCTGTTTTCTTACTTCTGAAAGAGAAACATGAAGTTTCACTATGGCTCCTTATAACAGGAGTTTTTCCTGTTCTGTTGACATTGTGTGGAGGCAGCAATAGCCTCTGTAATGGCTGTCTTGAATTCTGAGAATGCATATTTCTGCAACCTCCACTTCTGACCTTCCGAAGGTGTAAGAACCCTCCGTCTTCCTCTTCTTATTCTGAGAGCACTTCTAAACCAGCTTAATATAAAAAAAAAGAAAATTTTTTAACATTGTGGACAAAGAAGACATACCTTTCACAAAATAATGATGTAACTCTGCCCAGTCATGGTGGGGATAAGTGTGTCAGTAAAATTTTCTCTCACTCTGTGGTTGCTTACGGTAATTATAATATAGCAAATTACCCAATGAAGGTGTAACAAGCTGTTTTTTTGTTGATTTGTGTCAGATGACTTTGCAATTAAATAACAGCGATTTCACAGCATTTAGCTTTCAAATCATCTTTTTCTGCTTTTCTGCTTTGGCACAATTAAGGTGATTATAGAGAGTGGGAGGGGACAGAGCAAACGTTTAACCAACTCAGATTCAGCAGAGAAACTAGTTGTGTCAGTGCTACTCCATTCCAGATGTTGGCTGTATGTACACATACATCATGTTAAGTTTTATAAACCAAATTATGACTTTTTCTGTTGTTGGGGCATTTTAATTTGGACCTGAAATCCCCTTTTTGAACACATGTTTCTCTCACATATTAAGGACATTTTAAAAATTATCTGGCTTACGGGACATAGATTTTTTTTTCAGACCCTAATGTTAACACCTGTCTCAGAAAATGTACACCAATGAAACAAAACATTATAACCACTCACAGATAAAGCAAACACTGATTATGTTTTAACAACGGCGCAAGTGGGGGATATATTAGATAGTAAGTGAACAGTTGGTTCTTGTAGTCAATGTATTGAATGTGGGAGAAATTGGCAGGTGTAAAGACTTGAGCAACTTTGAGATGGGCCAAATCATTGTGGCCAGACAACTGGGCTCAGCCAGGCAAGGCTCTTGTGGTCCTCCCCGTCAGCAGAATCTGCTGCTAACGTCTTGGTGCTAGATACCATAGGCCACCTTCAGAGGTCTTGTAGTCTATGCCTATTAGGGCACAATATTAGGAAAGGGTGGTTGTAATGTTTTGAATCATCAATATATACCCTACTAAATATTACGGTTCTGTAGCTGCACTAAAAAATACCAGTATGAGGTCAGGTCATCTACATTTTGCCCCTTACCCACACAAAAACGCACAAAACTTGATGTAAAGTGCATCAACATCAGAAAGAAGAGCAACACAATACAAAACCAGGAAAAATGTAGTGTATATCAAATGAAATCTAGAACAATGTAAATTGTTCTGGCAATAACAGTATGTGTTCGAAAAAAGTGTAGATATGAATAGTAGATTAAAAAAATGGGAAGTGATTGTAAAATTGTAGGGATTGCAGGCTACAGCGAGAACAGGATTTAAAGATTTGGATCTGTGTGCGCAAGTAGATGAAAGGGGGAGGATGGAAAAAGAATGAATGAGTGCAACAGTGATATTATTTTTGAATCATTAAACAGCACATATTCTCAGCATGGCTCCCATTTAACTTGACAGATGGTAATGTAAGATAACCTGAATGAGACTGATTACATGTTGAAGAGGGGCATGAACGGAGAATAAAAGGGATGGTAGTGTAGTGGAAAATGACAGCATACTGATGAGGCAGAGAACAAACTAAGAGAGGGGGAGAAAGAGGAGGGGCACAACAGAAAGTGGGGAGAGAGAAGAAAAAGAAAGGAATGATATGAGGGTTGAAAGTAAAGGAGGAGTGCTGGGAGGTAAAAGAGAGGGAGAAAGGAGAGCAAGAGTTGAAAGAGGAAGCAAAAGTCAAAGAGCCTCTACAGACAGGTGACAAATTACAGGAAAAACCAACATCAAGTGTCTTGGTAAGGTGTTGGGCCACCACATGTCTCCAGAACAGCTTTAATGCTCCTTGGCATTGGGTCTACATGTCTCTGGAAATCTACTGAAGGGAGGGAACACCCTTCTTCCAAACAATATTACCTAATTTGGTGTTTTGATGATGGCGGTGGAGAGCGCTGTCTGACACGTCGGTCTAAAATCTCCCATAGGTGTTCAATTGGGTTGAGATCTGGTGACTGTGAAGGCCATAGAATATGATTCACACCATTCAGCGACCCCTCGTGTCCTATGGATAGAGGCATTGTCATCCCTTCAAGATAAAAATGTTTCATCATAGAATAAACATGATCACTCTGAACAACTTTATCGATTTGCAGTGACCCTTCCCTCCAAGGGGAAAAGTGGACCCAAACCATGCCAACAAAAGCTCCCACAGCATAACACAGCCACCGGGTCCCCTCACTGTAGTGTTCTCCTGTGTATGCCACACATGCTCCCGTCCACTTGTCAAGAATATGGTAAAGGATGACTCATCTGACCATATCACTTTTTTCCACGTCTCTGTAGACCAGAGCCTGTGGTTTTTGCTCCACTGAGCTCTCAAATTTGCATTCATCTTTGTAATGAGGGGTTCATGCCCTGCAGCCCTACATTAATATCCCTCTCTATGTGATTGTTGACAAACTGTTCTTGCTGACACAGTCTGATCACGTCCTGCATTGAGGTTCTCAGTCCCCTGAGGAAGACTTGCTCTCCTGTTTTTCATTACATATCGCACAAATGCACGAGCATCACGGTCATCAAATGTGCGCTGTCGAAAATGATTTCCAACCCTATTTACTTTCCCATAGATCTAAATGCAGATGTCACGTTAGTCACGTTAGTCACTGTTCCTATTGAAACACGAGCCAGTTGAGCAGTCTGCGTGACTGAAGCGCCTGCCTTCTGTTCCCCAGCAATGAACCCTCTTTCAAAGTCTCTTAGAGCTTTATCTCTTGCCATCCTGATACAAAATCAGAATTAACTGGGCCTGCTCAGCATTTTTATACATGACACTGAGCATGATGGGATGTTATTTGCTTAATTGTACCATGCAGTGCACCTGGTTGGTACAATAACAAAACAACAACAACAATACATGCAAAACAGTCCATAACAAAACAGTTTGGAGTGTTTCGCATGGTACAGCAGGAACTGCTTGAGGTCAGTTACTCACTGGTAAAGGCTGAGCAGAAATAAGTCAATGTAAAATATGAATTAAAAAATCCAATCAAGTAGGTCTGCTCTTTTGGAATCTCCCTTCCACATAACCCATGGATCAAAACCCAAACGTCCATTTCAATTTTGTATGGGATGAAGGATGCAGCTTCTTGTTTATCTCTATCGGGTGTTTCGAGTTTTCCAGTATTGGGTGTTGCGCACCTTTAAAGCCTCAAGAGTGCAGGACAAACTAATATGATATGCTGGTATCAAATGAAAGTAAAACAATATTCATTATCCTCCCAAAATATTAAGCAACAGGCTACATAAAGTTTATAACTTATGCAATCAATGTGTTTTTACTTAGCTTGCTGTGATAATTGTGTTGATGCTGTGTGTGTATTTTTACAGTAAAACAAAACTCTACCAACTCATATATATGTTGTATCATGACAGTAGCAGGAGACAATGGAAATATTTAAATCAAAAGGCAAAACAATTATAAACACTTACAGGCACTGAAAGTCGGGTAACTTAACTGCAGCAGTGAGTCTCTCCAAGGTCCACAGGCGGCAGGAATAAATCCTGACCCAATCTGGCAGCTCCCCAGCAGCCTTTTGGGCATTCTTCGACATGCCTGGGTATACAGGCTGCGGCGGCAGTGAGTATGTGCGAGAGCTGGTATCAGCAGCAGCTGAGTCCAGTTTGTACGGTTTGTACGGGTTTGTAGTGCTGAACAGAGTTGGCAACGAGCGCACACAGCTACACTTAGCCCAGAGGGGAAAATGTGTCAGTCAGTCACCACCTGCGCTGCTTAAAGCAAACTGTTGTGAGTTTTTAACCATATTTACTTGTAAGATTTTCAATTGTCTGGCTAGCGGGAGAAGTCGGGGGAAGGCGAGAGCTGTTGTCAGTGTTGCATTTAGAGTGCGGGCATATAGCTATTTGCTGGAGGCAGCATGTAGCACTGTAAACTCAATATGTATCCGACTCGCAAAAATACCAGTGGAATATTCCGAGTTGTTCATTTTGGGCTGGCAGTAGCTGTGTAAGTGTGGTTGTATGTGTACAGGTTCTCAATGTTTGTTTATCTGTATTTGTTTGTGGGCCATCAAGAACACCAGCAATCTGCCATCTGCCCCCATTCTGTCACCCCAGCAGTGAAATACACACACAGATACACCTACGTGCAAAACTGCTCCTGCTCCTCCGCCACCCTGTCACCATGCAATTGTCTTTTTGTCATGAAGTGTCAGTCATGGACTCTTATTTTCTTACATTTTTGTTGTGAATATTTTATTGAAAGTCATTAACCGCAAAAGGCTGAATGCACATGAAAAGAGAAAAACCCTAAAAACAGAAGCTGCCTTCCAGAGGTTACACATTTATGTCTTTCAGGAGGTATAACACACACTATATTCCAGAGGTTGCAACATTCCCACCTAGGAGTCAAAATGCTATTTAGTTCTGAGTTAATTACAAGTTTGGGTTCCCTCAGATTATTTTCCATTCTTTTCCGCACTCATTGTGACCAGCCTTTGGACCTGTCTAGCTGCTAGGCCGTATAAAAATAACCACAATGTCTCAAATTATACTCTTAAATATATGCAAGAATGATAACACGATGACAGTGAGAGGTCGATTAGGTCTGCCCTGGAATATTAACCCGATTTAAATTGGACTGGTTTAATATTACAATTCAATTAATATTCTTTGCTTCATTAAGAAGTAAGGTGACTGTTGGGAATTTAATGTGATACATGTTCAAGTGAATTGAATAAGTGATAAAATATGAAAATAGTTCATGGGAAACTACTTCGTTAAAATAAAATACCATGTATAGTATTTCATTATCATTAAGTGATGGTAACATACATAAATCATAGCATTGTACGACAGACTACATTAACCCTAATTCTACAGACTAAGAAAGGCAAGACACTAAAATAGCCACTTGCTGTGGGGAACAGTGGCTGAGATTTGTTTATATAGCCCAATTGTTTTTGTTTTTTTTAAGTATTTGGAATCACAGTGACACTGACGTGCATGTTAAATGTATGTTAGACGTGTTGTTAAAATCTCTATCGCGATAACTGGCTATTATTGGTGCATTATAATATTACTGGTTTGGTAAAAATGAATCAATTAAAATTCCCACATGAATATTTTCATGTTTGTCTCTTCAACGAGGGACAATTTTTAAAATCGATTGCGCTGACATTTAACGAAAACGTTGCTTCTAATTTCGAGAATTACAAAGATAAGCATTAAAAAATATAGCAAGATATAGAAACTGGACAACACAAACCCATCAGCCTAAAGATACTCACATACCCAATGACAGATGAAAAGGAAAATCCTGTTATGACCCACACAGACCATGCCTCAGAAATGATTCATTATAGAGTTGACAATTATGTCAGACTTAAGATGTTACAAAGGAAATGTGTCCGTCTGTGATTAACCAGAAAACAGAAATCATCTTCCCTTTCCTCAGGCTACAGAGCCTGTCCTGTGATATTTCACACCAACTGTAACCGGTGTGTTGGGAATTTCACAAGTTCATCCAGCAGCCCTTACACGCTGCGGAGGCTGAAGCCAATGTGAAGCTGCATTTCCTCCAACAATGTGTCCTTTTGTTCATCTTAAAAGCCGCCTGCCCAATTCACAATGTACCGCAGCTTTACACCTACACAAACACCTTCCACCTTAACAAACACCCACATCCACCTTAACATGCACATGCAGGCTTGAGGAGAAGCATATTTTCTTTCAGGATGTTTTTTTTTATTTTCCTATCATATTGAATTCCCAAGGAGTTGCTTGTAAATCTTACAATTTAGATGCACCTGTTTTCCACAGTAATTAACCCAATTTCTTAACTTGATTTCTGGTATTTTATTTTTCCATGCAAATATTTGAAGTTTATAACTTGACTGTGTATTGTTTCTTTGTTCGAAAGGTGAGAAGGAAAAGGCATAAACACAGTGAAGGTTTGTTGAAGTTAAACTGTGGCGGCTGGTAATCTGGAGTCATAGTTTCAGCTTGAATTTCTTGCTAAAATGTCTTTGGACAGATTTCCCTTACTCCAGCTGTTGTAATCCAGATGTAAAAGCGCTGACCTGATCTATAAATCTTGATTGGCTCATCCAGGATCACCTTTTAGCCATTAACATGCACTAAAAGCAATACGCTATTTCATGAACAGTAGTGAGTGAATTTTGAACCTTAAACTTTTTTGCCCCTAGTTTCATCTCTCAAACTGCATAGAATCTGCCATACTTTATTGGTGGACATAATTGGAGCCATATGCTGCCTTAAAAGAAGACCTGATGACGTTGCTCAGGGTTGAAAAAAGTCCAAAACATCATCTGAGTAAAATATTAAATGTTTATTATTTTGATTTTAGGTTTATATTCCTTTAAAGGATGTTTGAATTTAACATCAATCAAAGGTAAGGCAGCAAATCCGAGTGCTCTTAGTAAAGATGCAAAAACAATATTATCAATCATAAAATATCAGGTCTCTATCAAGAAAACTAACCATGATCTTAAGTAGTGTTATAGAATTAACAATATAGACATTTACATTGCTATTTTTTGAATACTACCACCATTGTTGCAAGCATGATGACAATCATAATAATAATAATTTATAGTAATCATAATTTCCTATTTGCTAGATTGATTTAAATGTGTATAATTGCAGGGTATAGCATTCACTTGAGCTGCTCGGCGCCTATTAAGGCCAGATTTACTGATTAATGGTTGAAACTAGGGGTTAATGGAAAATCTGCCATAGATACCCACAGTGTAGGTTTTGATATATGGTGAAGGTTGTAATGTATATCATCAAGCCAAATTGTGTTTTTACCATATTCCCCCCAAAAATTTTGTTTGCATTGTTTCATTACTTCATGATACGAGTGACATTGGGAAGGTCCAGGATTTTTCATTACTGAATAGGGGACTATCCCCTGCAGTTACTGTTATCAGTCACTCCGGCAGTGAGTGGAGGCTGCAGCGAGCTCAAGGCTTGCAGTGGAAATGGCTCTGCTGTCACCGAAAAAAGAGTCTTAAACTTGCTTCACGTTGTCTTCACTCACAATCAGAGCACAGCATCGGAAACTTGTAGGAGAAAATACAGTCCGAGCTGACCGATCACAGTTCTTAACAGGCTTAACCTGCTGTTCTGCCCACTCTCTGTGCAGTGTGTACAGGTTATCCATGCTGAAATCTTACCTGATCTCCAATTTGATGCATAGTAATTTCATTTAACACATTATTGTAGCGATATCCAACGAAACGAAGTAATAAAGATACATTCTGACAAATGGACCTTCTTTAAGGCTCGGCCTCAAGATTACGTAAAGTAAGTTGATATGATGCTTTAGAGCTGCATATTCCCAAATATGTTTCGGTTTATTTAGCACAAACCTGTTGACACACAGTAAGCCTGGAGCTTTTAAGGCCCCTGGACCTCTGGGGCTCAGAGTAGCTGCCCACTTTGACCAGTTGGTAATCCAGCCTTGTGCATAACTTCTTGTGTTGTACTAAAATAGTACATTGCTTCAGACATCACATTGAGTCCCACATAGTTTTAGGACTCCACTGATCTGTGTCATCATATCCCAAAGTTATAATGTGTTCAGTTATAAAATAGAACAGCAGGGAAGGTTGAAGTTAAGACCTTAAACTGAACAGGGAAATTAAGGCGGTTCCCTGATGGCCTGGCTTTATTTTAGAATTTCATTACCTCAACAAGGCACG
Organism: Xiphias gladius; assembly: GCF_016859285.1. Classification (NCBI taxonomy): domain Eukaryota; kingdom Metazoa; phylum Chordata; class Actinopteri; order Istiophoriformes; family Xiphiidae; genus Xiphias; species Xiphias gladius. The sequence goes on from NC_053422.1 coordinate 24,973,881, forward strand.
CCCTGAGGTCAAATACATTTCATCAGCTGAAATTTGCCACAATGGCTGTCAATGATTATGAAGTTTTGACCGTATTCAGCTGTGATGCTCTCAGTGTGCTGCAATTTGCCATATTATATCTCTGCTTGGAGCCATAGGTGCCGTTGTATCTTGGGAAAGGTTCGATAAGTGTGTCCTTTTTCTTTTATGTGTTGTCATTGTCATTGAGGGAGGGTTTAGCTCTGAAATGCTGACAAACACGTAAGGTTTCAATGCTGCTACTGTCACTTTCCAAACACTTCTGTTCAGATGAGCTCATTAGGACTGCAGTGTTTTTGTTTTATTCTTTACAGTGTGTCCCCTTTCAGGTGAGTTAGCTGAATTTACTCTGAGGAAACCAGAGCAAAGCAACATGGAAACAAATTGTCATTTATCAAAATTCGCTCTCCGAAGCGTCTTTTTGAAGAAGTTCCTTTTGTATGAGTGGACAAATCAAATCCAATAATGCTCTGCAAAATGCCTGGCTATAATCACGTGACTGTTATTGTGTCTTCTGTCTCTCTCTCTTACTTGACAATGTTTTGCTGAAGCAAAGGAGCTTGGAGTAATAAAAAGGCAGAAAATGCTGGAACCACTAACACTGGGATTGTGCCTCAGCTATTCTGACATTGAGTGGAGCCATTTAATTACCATATCAAAGGGGCTCCAGGAAAATCAGAAGAACCTGCACAAGCCAAGAAGCGCTGCTCTATTGCTCTCAATGAAGCATGTCATGACAGAGAAAAGACGAAGGGGGAGAATGGCAAAGAGTGAGAAACTGGGGAAGGCAAAAGGGGGAGAAAAGAAGAAAAAATGAAGGGGGGGTTGAAGATGAGGAGGAGGTGACTTTAGGGGGAATTCTTGGTCATTTTTTTTTCCCATATGGAGGATAACAGGGGAATATTGCTCATGTCACTTCCCTGTGGTCCTGAAAGCATAGTGTAGAAAAATTGACTAATCCCAATGCTGTGAGACATGTCAAGTTGCACAACTGCAACAAGTCCTTAAGCCCCTAAATTAAGGTTCTATGTACAATTAGAACTTGCAAAATTTTAAATGAATCAACATCATTAATGTGTCCCAGGTTTGCCCTTGCTGATGTATAGGTGCAGTTGGATGCAGCTTTCAATTTAGCAGCTTTTAGTCAATACTCATACTGGCGTGCCAAATTGTCACATTGTACTTTAGAGGATCAAAGGGTTGTAAAACTCAAATGAAATAACAGACAGTCTCCAATCAAGGAAATAAAAGAACTTTGCAAAGAGCTGTGCTGATTTGGTTGATTAATACAAACCACACAAAACAGAAGAGAATCTGTGCCACCCATTCTTCCAGTCAGTGCCAGATCAAAGTCTTGTCAATGTCACTCATTTATTCTTAATTTGACAGTGACTATTGACAGAGTCGTGTGGTTAGAACAAATTTAACAAGGGTGATCAGAGCTCTTGTAGAGACCCCGCGTATTGTAACAGACAAACTGAGGAACAGAGACTGTTCACCAGAAAAATGACAGCATTTCTTGTTCTTTCAAACGCTTCAAATTCCCTATGGTTACGTTTTTCTGATTACAACCCTCTTGCAATTGTGAAAATAATCCCTCTTCAATGAATTGTATTGTGTTGTGACAAATCTCTGCCATCACAGAAGTTTTTCAGCCATCTGGGAGGTATTTACAGTTGAAATACACCACAGACCCCAAAGCTAACAATTCAACCATCACCGCTCTTAACGTGACTTTCAGAAACAGTAACGTCACTGTGTTTGAGGGTGGGCAGTGATTGGTTAGTCAACATAGAGCACAAATAAATCTATTTGTACATGAGCTGCATGCTAAGCCTTGTTTTTTGCTGAAAGAGGAATGCTGTATGGTCAGTTGGTCCACCACTTTGGTCCAGACTGAAATATCTCAGTAAATACTGGATGAATTGAGATCAAATTTGGTGACTTTAGTGACATCCTGACTTTTTCTCCAGTACCATCATTAGGTAAAAAGTTTACTTTGTACAATTCTTTGCTTTATGACCAAATACCTGCAAAACTAGTGACATTCCTATCAGCCTCAGCTGCACTTTGTGGTCACAGATAATTAATTTATATTAGCTGCTAAACATTATACTCACTTAACATCTACATGTTACTGTTATCATTCTGAGCATGTTAGCACGATGATGTTAGTAATTAGCCCAAAGCAGCACTGTATGTAAATACAGGCTGTAGAGCCTTAACCTTGTTTATTTTTTCTTCATTTTTAAATGGCTGCACGTAGGGTTGGGGTGTATGAAGTGTGTGACTTGGGTGCCGTCTCTTACAAAGTCGACAGTGACTTTTTAACCATGTAGGAAAGCTTTTGCAAACCTTAACCATAAAGTTTAAGTTGCCTAAACTTCACCAGATGTTAACCAGGTGTCATAACATAAATCCCCTATATGAGACTCTTTGGAATGGCATTGATAAACAGCTGATTTTGTTGTTAGGTGTTAGAAATTGTGAGAACAAATTTATTTCAGCTTGTGTAAATAGTGTTAAGATTGTCAGGCTGCTTGGGACCAGGCAGACTCGTAGTTCTTCAAAAAGCCTTAGGAAATATGAAAATGCATACTATTCATTGTCAGTTTCCCTTTAGTTCATAAAAACCAGACATTTTAAAGCAAAGAGGTCAGTCCAGTTCACACTCCAGCAGGGAATCTTGCGGGTACAGCTGTCAAATCTCTGTAACTTTACTACGTGATGGAAACTGGGTTAATCAGGGCACTGTGAAGATCCAAATGGCACTGTGACTCCAGTTTTACAGATGGTGAAAACACAATGTTTTTCCTACTCTCAGAAAAGGAGTGAGTTTTGGCTATAACTTCAACAGCTTTACCCAAGTGTCTGGTTAATATTGTTCATGTTACACAGGTGAGAGTTAAGAGCATCAAGTGGCACTTGACTTCGGAAGTAGGCTTGTATGAAGTGGCTGTTTCACTTGTCCCAGATTTCAGTTTTCTCAGAGTTAAAAAAAAAAAAAAAGAGATTCCACGAGAGCTGAAACTCATAGTGACAATCTGACTTCTGAGTTGTAAAACATAAATGTACAGTATCTGTCAGCGCAATGGATAGGAGCCCTTAATTAGCCCTGATCACGTTTGACGTTGACACTTTTAGTGAGTTCTGTCAATTTTCCCCCCAAGTGCAGGCCTGGGTATGTGACACAACTGAAAAGACATTGGTAATCATGTAAAGCCATAAAAGTCAGTACTATAAATCACCACAGGCTATGTTCTCCCAGTGACACTCGTTCAAAAGGTCATGTGAAATGTCAGCAGGGGCAGCTGTAGCCTCAGGCCATGATCACATAGGAGTTTTTTTGAAAGCTTTCTGTCAGGTTTATGTAATACTTGGGTAGTAACATCTGTCTCCTTTATTACAACCACATTTTCATAGTCTTAGCCATTTTTCCTTTCAGTGAAATTACAATTGCACTCACAAAATTAATTGCTGTGATCTACCAATGTCCTATTGGGGAATAAACTGACATACTTATTTGGAAAAGAAGGTACAGATGAACAGTAAGGTCATTTCCGAACCGTATGTTGCAAACATCCACCACAATTTACAGAACTACTTCAAAACTGACCTACTGTACGTACCTGACCATAGTTGTGAACACAGTGTTTTACTGTCCACTGACTGATTATTAGCAACATTTTGGATATGCTTGCTTTCTCCAATAAATCCCTTTCGACAATCTAGTTAAACCACTGTTTTGTTTACAACCAGGGATAAACCGATCTATTCCATGGGATCAGTATCGCACTGCTACAAATTTTATTGTTTGGATCCAGTATCAGCAAGATGTGACTGATCCACATTTTTTTTCTGCACTTTGTGCAGAGGAGGTTTTTTGAAACTGGCCAGACGGAATACATATTATTACATGTTTGGTCAAAGTTCGGCAAAGGATATTTTTACACAGAAAAAAACGATGTTACATCTTATTAACAATGATCTCTTAGCATGTCGAGTAAAGAAAAAAGGACTATGGAGGAGCTGCATTTAACAGGTTTGTTTTAGTTCATGAGGAGAATGAAGAACCCACATACAGATTAAGTGGTCTGGTTAAGAGATCCAGAGGCATGTGATTAAGCCCAATGATGCCCTTTCCATTAGCTGCTGCAGAGAAGAACTCAGAGTTAAGAACGGATGTGCTCCAGCCTCACGTTACCTTACACAGAATAAAAAGAGGCATCAAAATCAGTAAGTGGCCTGATCCCACATCTCAGCATTGACTGGTGAGTACAAAATTATCATAACCGAAAGAAATGATGCCCATAGTTATGAAAATAAGATCCAAGAACAAACTGGGTTTATCATTTGAAGCTGTAGTGCAAAGTGCAGGTCTGTAAAGAGTGAAAAGAAAAAAAAATAGAGGAAAGAAATGGAAAAAGTAGCAGCAGAAGTAACTCAAAGTGAGTCCAATTTAAATATACACGCCCAATATAAGTTCAATAAAATAAGTCAGACTAAGAGAAAAGAACGATGTATGATGATACTAATGATAACAATCATAATAATAATAATAATACCAGAGGGGCATTTTAAGACATTTTAAGGCCCTTTAGTGGTGCTCAGTTGCCAACTGTGGAAGACAGTAGATGTACTCTGCAGCTCCCATGGGTGACCATTTACTGCATGAATGTGTGAGGCACGGCTGAGAAAGAGCATGCATACTCAGCATTTCCTCTCAGAATACAATAGAGGTCTAAATAATGCATTTACTTTAATGAAAAAAAAGAAAGAAGAAATGAAATTCACAATAATCTAAACTGGGCTAATCCCATCAGCGGAGACTCGCAGTTTGACTTCAAAGATGTAAGACGTCAAAACCATCATACTGTGTCAGTATTAAACTGCAGAGAAATATTACTTTATTGGAAAACAAATGAAGCTGCACTGGGCAGATGCTTTGGATAGGGACGGTTAAGACTTCTCTGAAATGTCTGGGGAGTGTCCCAACAGCTGGGAGATGAAAACTGGGCTAATCTCATCAAGAGGATGGTCAACCCTGGTTTTCACTACACTTTGGAAGGCAGAATCAGGCTGAGAAAAAAATGTACTTCTACAATGAATTTCAAAATGGCTGGTATCGAATCACAGCAATTTCATGCGTTTTATGTGTAAATACACCGACACAAAGCATCCTGTTTTATAGACTCTGTGCTCACTTTAAAGTGCATATGTGGACAAGAGTCGCTAAACCAATCCTATTCATCATTGTTGTTTTTATCCTCAACATCTTTTAAAATTTAGCTGAGGAGTCTTGTGCTGCCATTGCGGTCGTAGCCCGAGGCTTTCAACTAAAGAGAGAGCAAATGTATCAGCAAAGCCCAACCGTGGCATTTCCCAGTATGCTAATGAGAAACAGGTTATTTCTACACAATATGGTGCATGTATAACGAGACAATGTGGCAGACTTGCTGGTGGGAAAGTGATTACTTTGCACAACGAGAGAGTTTCTTATTATGCATAGCCTCTGGTAAAATAACTCATATTTTCTGTTAACCTATGCAGTGGAAAGGCTTTCATAGAATGTGTCAGAGTCTCTATGGAAAAGCCATCTCTTGGTTGTAAATACAGTTGACCTTTTGAGTTTTTTCTCTTTCTGGGAAGCACAAAATCAAATCATGTCCGATTTGACAGGTGGGAATGGGTTTGCCTTGTCAATTTCTTTGCGTAAAACTTTTCTGCCATCTGTGATTGTGCTTGTTGCAGTTCACACTTGTGCTTGGATCTTGTTCTTGGTTGGTTAAAATGGTGACTGTGCAGACGAGAGCTGGATATTCTGTCCAACGGCTGAAAGTTGTCAGATTTAAAAATTCAGCCTCAGACATAGAGACATCTACAACCCACACACTGTCTTCCATCTGGATGGACCACACTGATCTCTCTTGGAATATGAAAATGTTCAAACAGTGGAGCATTTTACAGAGGAGGGCGCTTTCAGAAAATGAAGAGGAGGACTGCCCAATGGCAACACAGTTATCAATCTTGATCTTTTTATCAATCTTTCATGTATGTCACGTCGATCTAGGCGGTTAAATGTAGCCTTAACATGAGGAACTCGGCCTTCTAACAGTTCATCACACGGATCACTTCTTTTGAATGCAGGAACTGAAACCAATTCCCATGTTGGGAAGAGTTTGAGAGCCAGAACACATAATCACCTTTTGAGATTATGACAAAAAACATGTACAGTATGTGCCAAAATGTATACATGCGATGCACAGACCAAGCTCTGCTGCTGGAAAGCAATTAAAATTCTCAGTGCTGACATACAGCCTGAAACTGGTTCATCTACAAATCCTCAGTGGAAAGCTGCTGAACTGTTTAATTAGATGTACACTTTAGATGTGCTATGAGAAAAGTTAAAGTTTGGAGTTTAGTTGCACTTTGGATGTGACTTAGTTTAACTCTAATGTAAGTTCCAGTAATTTATGCATGTTAACATTACAGCACCTGTAAACAAATCTGGGCAGTCAAGAAGACTGGCGGGGGTGGGTATACAGTACTGTGCAGACGTTTTTAGGCACTTTAGATCTTTAGTTCTAAAGTTCTCCAAGATGCTTGGAACAATTTGCCTGCCTAATTTGCAAAAAAACTGTGTACAAGCAAAACAAGGAGAACTGGTGCTGTTAAAGGCAAAGGGTGGTCACAGCAAATATTGATTTGATTTACATTTTTTTTGTCTACTGACCTTTGTATGAGGTTAATTGATCAATAAAAAAGTGTTCATGGCATTAGTTTTGAAAGCATCCTCAATTTACATTTGGTGCCTAAAACAATTGTAGAGTACTGTACAATACGACATTATGTAGCACCAGGTCAAAATGTATTCAAAGTACACATTTTATTATTGTTTGGGCAAAGACAGATTGCTTTATGGCACAAAATGGAGAAAGGTGGTGGTGGTCAGTTTACATCTTTAGCATCCTCACCAAAGTCAAGACATTGTTGGGAAGTTAAAGGTCTATGGAGAACGTGGATTTATTATTTAAAGTTTGTAAACAGCTATTTCTGATAACCATGGTCTAACCGTTTCTTTACGGCAATTTACCTAAGGTGCTATAACTAGTTTGGTACTCAAACTGTATATTCATATTTTAAAATTCTATCGCTTTGGAGGCTTTTCAGGCTGCATATAAACAAGATATGGTGTGTTTGAGATTTTTTGCATATGAGCAGCAGATTAGCATGTCTGACCTGATTTAGTTACATTCATTTAAATACAAGGTTCCACATAGTACATTTAGGAAACATATGGCCATACAGTGAATAGGAGGGTATAGCTGATGGATGGATGGCCATAGAACATGTGCAGTGGGACAGTCTATTAGCTGCACTACTTGCTTTGCTGTGTCTGCTACACTGCTCGCCTCAAATCTCTGGCATACTTGCTACAATCAGTTGCTGAAACTGCTGTTTACATAGCAAATTTTTTAAGCCCCAGTCCACTCCAGCGCCCACCTGTGGGTTTTGAATATCTGTTCCCATAGGGGGGAAGCTGTTATCAACACACCAGTGTCTCTGCTGTGCTGAGCTTGGTGTTTTTTTCTTGATGGTAGTGACAAGATCAGAACCGGTAGAACAATTTCTGTGCTCTAATTTGCATCCTCACTCTAATTGCTAATGTTAAAGACATCAAAATGGGAAAAAACACTTTGTTGGCCAGGTGTAACAATAAATTCTAAACTTGATATAGTCTTGTGACCCAGTTGTGGATGGCAGTTTGATGCCACTACCAGGCATTGTTTTTCTGCCCTCTCAAAACTGACAAAAGTCTTCAGAACAGTCCAATTCCTTCGGCGAAATGCATTGAATATTCATTATGTTTTGAAGCCAAAAGGACCAATCGAAGGGTTCTTTTTTCATGGCAAACATCAGGAATATCTGCTATCTACATCTGAACAGCAGACATTTTTCTCTTTCCTGTAGGCCTTCGCTCTCTCTTCATCTGCCTCGCTCAACCTCTCTCCCTTTTCATCTGGACATATCAAATTGTCTTGACTTGACTTTCTGTTACAGTTATGTGCACATATAAAAAAAAAAAAAGGCCTTCAAACTCTCTGTCTCTCGCTCACATCTCTACCTCTGCTTCCATCCGTCACCTCCTCCTCCCCTGTGATTACCTTAAAATAGTATCGGGGTGTAGAGCATTGTCAGATCCAAGATGAAGAGCATTTACTTACCTCCACTCTCTGTCTCTTCCTCTTCCACTCATTCTTCCACTCTTTGTATCTTCATTCTGTAATTCCCTTTTCTTTCATTAATTTTCTCACATTCACCAGTCTCTTCAAATTATCTCAACCTTTTTCTTTGTCTTTTTCTTGAAGTCCTCCTCAATCTCTCTCTCAATCCTCTTCTCTCTATACCTCCCCTTTTCCTCGTTCCCTGTGGATCTAGATTCAACCATGCAGTACAAGAGGAAGAGAGCTTGTCTTTAAACAGACTATAATAATCTTCACACTGTTTTCTCTTTGTTACAGATGAGCATTACTCATTACTTCATCCCACTCCCTCCTAATTGGTCCGCCTCTAGAAGATGCAATGGCAGAAAGTAAGGCTGGGGGGGTGGGCAAGAGGGATCAAACTGTGCCACAGTTAAAGGGCAATACTTGATTTTTCGTTGAATACTCTCAGTGACCAAATTATTGTATTGCAACTGTATCTGATTTTTGGAATCAGGTTACTGTAAATGAAGAAGCCCGACTGTGCACTACTGTTATGCACGGCTGTAGCTATTTATATAGCTCGTACCATTCATTCATCACATGTACAGTATCTCTAAACCATCGTTAATTTACAGTAAAGCAGACATATTGAATATGAGCACTGACAAAGTGCTTCACAATTGAAAATAAAATTAAAAGATCATTAACTGGGAAATGTTGGTTCAAATATGACTAATAAAATCTTAAAATTCATTACTCATTAACATTTATTTGAAATTAAGCGTATCAATCCCTTGCCTTTTTTTTTCTGTAGTCCGGAAAATGATAACACAATCAGGGACACTGCCAAACTACCCAAACAAAAAAATGTTTTACTACAGGTTCACTTCTCTCATTTTATATTCAATCTCCTCCTTATCATATCACCAGCGGCTATGTCTAGAAAACTGTGTGTGGTTTCAACCTGGTCTGAAGTATGCGTGAGGTACACACATCGGTACAATCCTCCTACCTTTATGTGTGGAAAATAGCGTAGGCATGGTTTCTGAGCATACGCATCTTTTATACACTTGAGCCCCGGGTCGTTACACATCCTGACTCCTGACTGTAGCTGTCAGATTGCGTTTGGCCACACCAGGCCACAGTCTATATCTTATAGGAATCAGGCAAAGAGGGCAATGAACTATTGTCTGCAAAAATAAAACAAAACACAACAAAACAAACAAAAAAAACCCCTTTAAAATTAATGTCAGTAGAAAATGGTGTTATGCTTACAGTCCTTATTACAAATTGGAATTATTTTTATGTGATTGATAGTAATTTCATTTTATATTCATCACTATGAAAATAACTGAGATTGTTTTGCTTACTCATTTGTTCATCTGCTCATTAAACGAACCCCCTTTGTCTGGGCGTATTCAAAGCTGATTGGTTTGCAACGAGCACTTCACCAGCCTAGAGGTCAAAACAAGGTGGCATATTTGCAGTTAACTAGCCCAGAGGGGGATGTCCCCGCCGCTTTGTTTCATGTTTCTCTTTGTTTTCATTTCAGCACATACAGTATTTTGCCTTTTGTCTGTCCATAAATCCCTCTCTTTTCTCTTTCACACTCTCTTTGTGTCTCCTCACTCTTTCTCCCTGTAAATACCGTATAGGCTAGTCTCGCATTAAAATGACTTTCTGAAGGCTATCTGAATATGCTGTGGGGCTCATAGGAAGCTACTGCGCTGCCCCTGTGAGCCGCTGATACGCAGTTCTCATTCAGATAGGAAGCAGTGGGGTAATGAGAAGGCAGATAGGCAGAGAAGAGAGAAAAAAAAAAACAGAATTTGCCCTCTAAACAAAATGAATCGCCACTTTAAATTTCTGCATACTGTGTAGGCTTTTCTATCTAGGTTTTTATGTGCCTTGCTTAAAGGCTCATGAATAATGTGATGGAGTCAATATTCTGCCTGCGATAGAAATGCACAAAAAGCTGCAGAATAGGAGTGAGAGTTTTAAAGTCACAGATACCAACCCCCGTCTCCTGGAAATTACATTTCCATACAACTAAATTGCAACATCAAATATGTTTTCTAGGAAGTGTAATCACTGGCTGGATTATGTTCAGAGAAAATGTATTTTTTGAATGAATGAAGTGCTACATTTATTAACGGCAGCAGAGTCACCGGGAGGTGTTTGGAGTGGGTGGCGAGCGCACAAAGCATATTAGCGCATGACTGTCACACCAGAGACCAGAGTTCGCACCCAGAGTCCTTTCTATGGTTAGATTTAAGCAACAAAAGCACTTTGGTCAAGGTTAGGGAAAGATCAATGTTTTGGTTAAATGGAAAGACGTCACTGTGAACTTTTTTCTGTACTAAACCAGACCACGATCTTTCTCTAACCTTGACCAAGTGCTGTGAGAGTCTAAATCTAACCATTAAAAGGTTTAATAATGCTGTAGTCACTACAAGTGGCTATTGAACTGCAATACTGGATATTTCTGTGGAAAACAAACATATTGTCTATGAACATTTTACTGACATGTTCAGTATCAATGTACTTTATAATGTTAATAAAAAATGTAATCCAGTTGCTATTGTGTACACAACTTATTTGCTGTTGCAGTTTAGTTGTTTAGGAGAGTGGTTTACACATACAGCACATGACTTTTCCAAGCCTCATGTATATATATATATATATATATATATATATATTTATATATATATATGAGGCTATTGTAATCAGCAGTTAAGTCTGATGATGTTAAAGACTTAAACAAGTGTATCCTAAAATCTTAACCTGATGCAGAGTTTAAGATTAAAATAGAGTATTTGATGTGGACAGTGTAAATTTGAAAGTAATCAGTTTCATCTTTAAATGTCTCATGTGGTGTTCAGACTGACTTTAGCTCTGTGTGAAAAAACACAGCTGTCTCCTGTCAATGACACTGGTGCAGCGGGGGCTGCCAACACAGTTGAAGCTGGCTCAACTTTTGCCACACCGCGTCATTATGCCACAGAACATGACAAGGAAAGATAAAATTTTCTGCCATGATAACTTTGCAGACTTGTCATATCATACCATAAACTGTTGTTCAGTGTTTTAACATCTGATCAGCCTACAAACTCATACAGTTGTTACTCAAATTGAATTTCCTGGGTCATACTTCATTGTCTTACGGTGCTTTTTTACCGCGGGGCCGTTTTCATTCTAAACGCCGGCTTAAGATGTCTTCAGTGACATGAAAGACTCTTTTCAAGAGCTAATATACGTATTTCAGATAAAAAATTTATTGTTATGTGTGTTTTAAATTGAACATTTTCTTGCTTGGAATTGAACTCTAACCCTTTGTTTGAAAATGAAAAAATGTATCACTCTAAATTTTTCTTTCACTGTCAAGGCCATGATGGACTCATTTGGTCTTTTAAAGCAGTGAGCAAAATGGAAAACCCATATTACGTCCCATGACGGAGAGGGGCCAAATAAGGTCAAGTTTAACATTATTAAGTCAGATCCCCATGCTTTTGTTGGCACAGACTCATGTGGACCATAGCCTAATAATTTAGAGGGTTATTTACCAAGGAAATTAAGACAAATAACCAGGCTCAGAATGAACTTACGCTGTGCTGTGAGAAGCAGTGCTAAAATTGGGCCAGTACTCACTGGCACATTATGCTGCATTTCGGTTCAACTATGTACTGTTACTATACAGTACCACCACTCTTTAATGCATGTAGGTATTTATGGTGTATTTATTGCAAGTGGCAGGCAAAATAGACTTGTTTCCAGTTCAAATAAGCTGCAAGACAAGGCAGGTTGTTCAGCTGTGTACAATATGTTTAATAGTTCAGTACCAAACCTGCTATGCTTCTTCGTATGACTCCAGAATCTTTAAATTGTCTAATTATAATTAGTATTTTTAGTATTCATTTTCATTTAATAATCCTTTTGCATGATTTGTGCATGTTAGTTCTTTGTATTTATAGTGTTCCAATTTTCCAATGATCGGCATGATAGAAAATATAACATCTAACACTGGACGTGCTTGCAGGTCTAGGAGAGTTTCTCTCCTCTCTTTACTGTCATTAGGTATGGTTGCTAGGACAGCAGTGATCATCACCACAAATCACCCACCTCAGAACATTAACACATATGACCATGTTTTCTGTCACAAAATGCACTCTAGCAATTACCATTGTGCTTTTTGGCTTGTGCAACCTGCATAAACACATTAGATAAAATAACTGAACACATTTATCATGAAAATGTCAAATGCATTGCAAACTAAACTATTATACCTATGCAATGTTCTTCTGCATTGTGCAGACAATATCTCCAGATGCGACTATATCTGTGGCATTGGCATGTGCCAACAATTGTGAGACAATTTGCTCCCCAATTTATATTTGTATCCATGTTGCATGCTTAGGGAATTTGCATAACTACACCGCTACTGTAAGCATTTGTGCAGGATGGGAATTTATGAGGTAATCGAACCTGAGATAGTCTCTCAACAGGAGTTCCTTCATAATCTTTTCCACCCAGCAAAAAAGGCGATTTTGAGTCCAACACGTTTGTATTGATCACACACTGAAAAACCAGAATCATCTCATCCTGGGATCCTCCTGAGTTCTGAGTAACAAAGAAACAGTGTCACTGAGACACAGGGAGACACACTTTTTTTCTGTCTATATATGCCACACGGTATTGATGGACATAATAGTCAAATTGCTAAGTGAAAAAGGATTAGACTGAAGAGGAGAGAACGTTGTTGAGATGAGGGAAACCTTTCTTTGTCTCCAATCGGATCACAACCCTTGAGGAAATCTTTTCAATTCCTTATCTAATTTTGTTCCTTTTCTTATCTTGTGTTCTCTTCCTTTCCTATACTCTAATTTAATTGAATTCAAATCACATTTTCTCACATGGAAAAGAAAGCTGGTTATTTGCCAAAGCAAATTTAGTGCAAGCAACATAGATAACAATACAAACAGCAAGATGGTGGCACGGTTGCATGCAGCGGCCCGGTACTCTTCATGTTGTGTTTGCAATGTTATGTTCTCTCATCAAAGTAGTAGTCACACAACAACAGTACAGCAGGGGCTACAAGCCAGACTTTGGGTTTACTCCAGTAAGAGCAGAGAGTCTGTATTTAGATCAACAACGGCTGATGTACTGATGCAAGAGTTATTGATACACACTGCTCACCAGCCAGAGATCTGATGGCGAACTGTAAACCTTTTTACCTACTAAAGGATTTTACATCAGCCATCATAACAGCTGTCTATGTGCCCCTGCACGCTAACTCTAGGCTAGCGTTAGAACAGCTACAGCATACCATCAACCATCAGCTGACAGCACATTAGTATTGTTAGAGCAGCAAGGGATTTTAATTTACTAAACTGAAGTGGGTCCTGCCTAAATTCTACCAAAAAGTAAACTTCTCAACACCGTAGATCAGGTCTACACCAACATCCCAGATTCATACAAAGCTACCCCACTGCCATTTGGACTTTAAGATCATGTGTCCCTATTTCTCACCCCAGCATATAAACCCCTAATCTGCAGACAGAAACCATTGGTAAAAACAGTATACACACACAAACACACACACACACACACACACACACACATACTATATATATATATATATATATATATATATATATACATACACACACACACCCACACACATTTAGGTCCATTAGAGGCAAATTTAGGATAATTGTGTCACTTTCCAAATACTCCAATACTTCATCATTTCACCACTTCCCGATTGGTCGGCAACCAAAAAGACAATGGATAGTGAAAATCCGGAGGGTCACCTGACCATACTTCAAGGTAAGACCACATATTTGAAAACCTATTAGCTACCGTTAGACAAAAGATAATTAGCATTCGAACCACTTCCTAGCTAACATTACCATTTGATAGTGTTACATGATACGATAGGAAAGGTGTAAATTAATTCTGAATATATCAACGCAAATCTTGGACAAACAAGTAAAATGCTCATTCTTTGAACAAAAAATAAAACAGTGAAAGGTTAATTTAGCAGTAATGCACTTGCTCCACTGTCATATTACTGTATCATTGATGCAGATTGATCATGAAACCATATAACGTTAATTACTTTTTAAAGTTTATCCAAGCCAATTGACTTGTCATCTGACAAATTTAGTAGCGCTAACATTGACATTAATGTTCATGGCAAACTTCACGTTTGCTGGCCTAAAATTGGCACCGGGTCTTACCTTCAACATCGTGGATGTAAGCTTCAATCCAGTTCATGTATCCTGTTTTTTGAATCCCTTTGGGGATCCTGGAAAATGAATCCGCCCATTAATCAATGTGGCCAAAGGAAAGTGACGGTAAACAACTCGAGTATTTTCAACCATTTTGACATTCTCATCAAACCCATCCTGCACTACCAGGGAAGGACCAGACCATAAAACTACAGTAGTGTCCAAAAGTCTGAGACCTTAGACTTTTGGACCCTACTGTACATCCACAACAGGTCAGACCAACTTGCACATAACTGACATCAGTAAAGCGGCTGGACCAGATGGAGTCTCAGTCAGAACCTCGGCCAGTTGCTCTAACCCCCATCATCACCAAGTGTTTCAAAAGACTGATTCTCTCCCACATCAAAGCTGCCATACCTGCTGATCTTGATTAGCATCAGTTCACACTCCAATAGATCAACGGATGATGCGGACATAACAGCTCTTCACACAGCCCTTATGCATTTAGAACAGCAGAACACATAACGGTATATAAGGATGCAGTTTGTTCATTTTATTTCAGTACAGAATACTGTGTAGATTAATCCCCCACAAACCGGTCCAAAAACTGAATGACCTGGGCTTAGACAGTTTGCTGTGCTCATGGATATTATACTTTCTAAGCAACAGATCCCAAAATGTCAAGATTGGAGGTCTCATCTCCTCAAGTCCAATCCTGAACACAGGACCACTACAGGGGTCCTCAGCCCCCTCCTCTACTCCTTTTTCAAACATAACTGTTCGGCCATTCAGCCCTCCATCAAATCGTCAAATCTGCCAAAGACACTATCCTAGTAGGACTGATAACAAAGAACAGTAAAACAGCCTACAGGGAGGACGCCAGACACTTGGGCCTCAACACCACAAAAATGAAGGAGATGATAATAGACTTCAGAAAATCAAAGTGGATTGAGCACTTTGCCCTCTGCATAGGAGAGGGGGAGGTAGAGAGGGTGGGGAACTTCAAATTACTGGGAGTCTACAGCACGACAGACCTCAAGTGGACAGTAAACATCCCTCAACAGGTGTAGACGGCTCAGCAGAAACTATACCTCTTTAAGAAATTAAAACAGCCCCACCTCCTACAGCAGCTGCTATTAAACTTTTACCGTGCCACCATCAAGAGCCTCCTGAGCTACGGCTGCACAGTGTCGTACGGTAGCTGTCCTGTGGAAGACTGGAGGGATCTGCAACAGATGGTGAAGGCGGCACAGCTCTGGAAGAAGATACAGGACAATCAAAAGCAGAAAAAACAGACTAAATAACAGCTTGTTTTAAGAGCTGAAACCTTTGTTTACCACCCACAGCCAAAGACTGAAAAAGTGTGACTGCTGTGCGCAGAACTCCACTGACCCACCCTCACACCCACACACAAATATACACAAATTCATTATGCACAACACACTTTACTGTATTACCAAAGACTATTATATTGCACATATGGCAGTGTTGCGCATACCACTCCATATGCTGCTACTTTACCACTACTGTGGTGTTTAGGACACTTTGTCTTGTTTTTATCGTTTGCCTCAGTATATATTTTGCGTTTACTCATAAATAATTTTACATTTGCTTTTTATTCATTAAACTGTTTTTTGTTTTTTTGCTGTACACTGTGGAAGAGCTGCTAAACAAATTTTAATTGTTCTGAGCACAATTAAAATAAGGATCTAATCTAATGTAGTCTGATTTAATTTAGTTAAAACCACTGTTGTCCTATATTAATGACTGGAGTAGGAGGGGATGGAAGGAAAAAGGGTGTCGTGCAACTAGAGAAATAAAATTGCCAGAAGAATGAAACTACAATGAGAGAGATGGGAAAAATAAGGATTGGATAGCACAAGCTTCTTGGAGGTTTTCTTTCATTCAGTGTCTGAAACCCAGTTTCAGATTTAGGAATGATTGGGGACAGTCTTTGACATTTTTTTTGTAATTTTTCTAAACAGACAATCCAAAAATCATGGCATTTTTTTACATAGCTATTGACCAGGTGGTGGAAGTTGTAAAAATAGAGGCGTTTGAACTTATCACTTAACATTCTTAATAAAAATGCCTTCATCCCTTTTTAGCGTGTACAACTAAGTCAAACACCACAAATGCCTTTTGTCACAAAATGTGAGCCTATATTCCCATTTGTACTCTTCATTATATCAAGACTACAAAAAAAGCAATAGGCATAGAATTCTTGGAGTGAGATCAGGGGATACAACCTGAGGAGGCTATGACAACAGGCTTTTTGCCATGCCCTTCTATGTGATCTTATGGAACAAATATTAACACTTAGCTTGCTGAGGCCATGAGACTATAGTAGACAAGATTGAGACTTGCTTAGCCACTGCCTGAGAGACATTCCCAGATGCCTCCCATAGAAAAGCTCTGGGGAGCAGCTGTGTGCTGCACTTTGAAACCACTTCAGATAAAGCATAAATCTCATTTTAGTGGGGCTTGTCCAAATTTGTTTTTGTGTGTAGCTGAAATAATTTCTTTGCATCCCCTCGTGGACAAAGGGGGACCCCGTGTAATTGCAGTTCTCACTAACAAATAGTTGCAGTGGGTGGTTTTCCCCCAGTCAGACAGAAGGGGCAGTAAGCCCATCCTCCTAGATCAAACAGAGTGTAGGAGGATGGCACATTCAACAACCTACCTGGAAAAACTACATCAGGAGCTTAATTTTTAATCTGAAGAGCTGTTAAATCCATATGTTTCTTTTTTACAAGAGTAACAGTTTTGAGCATTGAGAATGCTCTAGTCTGATATAAATGTTCTGTAACACATGGCACCATTAGCACGTATACTGATTTCTGTAGGAAAGCACAGAAACTGCATTTTCTATTGTAGAAACTCAAAATAAAATGGGGGAAATACTGATCATACTGATCATACTGATCGTTGTATTGTTGGCTGTAATGAAAACTGCAGATTGTAAGGGCCACTGGCAGAGCTTTGGACTTGTCAGTCTCATTGTTACATTGTAAGAGCCATTCAATCATGTTGCTAATTAATTGCATCACCACCTTCGCTCCCTTTCTCTCTGCCTCTCTCCTTTTCTGTGGCGCTCGCCTTTTCAAACACACACAGACATAAACACAAATTCTGTCCTTTGCCTTAGTCCATATTGATGGCTCCGGCGTAATAGCAGAGGTGACATGGTTGACTTGTTTCCAGCGATTATCCTCTGGCTCATTATTGACAGGTAGGGATTGCATGGACAGTATGTGTGTGTGTGTGTGTGTGTGTGTGTGTGTGTGTGTGTGTGTGTGTGTGTGTGTGTGTGTGTGTGTTGTGGGTGTGGGGGGAAAATGTCCCTACTAATGCATGAGTATGTATGCGAAATTCAACTTGTGTGCATGTTAGCATGGAAATATGTCTACATATGTTGATGAGTGTGCCTGTATATATACCTGAAAAGGCTAATGGTAATTAGCAGCATTGATGATGTTAGCCAATTAGCTAGCATGCCCTGAAGAGCACTGAGCACTCAAGCAAAGCCAAGGGAGCAGGGAGCCAAGGGATTTGTCTTCCCAAGGCCAAACTAGCTAGAAAAATGTGAGTATGCAAACACAGCACAGTGCAGGAGTGGGTGCAGAACCAGTGTAGCTGATACACATGCTCATGTTACCAAGGAGCACATGACCATATACACAGAAAAATGGTTAAAATGATTTTTTTGTTTAATAAAACTTTCTGAGAAAGAAAGATGATGTGGAAAAAAATAAGAAACAGAATAAAAAGAAGAGAAGGAAGAGTAGGTTTTTATTAGGGTGCGAAATTGGAAAGTAAAAATGGAAAAGAAACTTCGAATGAGGAATAAAAAAGAGAAAGAAGGAGAGGCTAATTAATAAGAATGGAAATTAAAGATACAAAACATGGCAAATTCAGAACAAAAATTTACAGTAGTTATTTTAGACATCTGTCTCCCACTTTTCAAATGACAACATTTTCAAATGTCAGGCACATTATTTTTTGCAATTTTTCCCTGTTAGAAAAAGCCTGTCTGGATACGCCTGTGAATGTGTATCTGCATGGAGGGGTTGTTTGGTGTGTATCCTTTGTATGTGTGTGTATGTGTACACATACCCGCCCCTCTATGTGTGTGTAAAGGCCAGTTCGGCGGTGGGTTGTTCCTGGGAGAGCTAACCTTTCCTTGTGTAGAGAACAGAAACTCACTCCGACAGTCCGAGGTAGAACTCCCTGGAAGCATGCACACACACGCAACTGCGCACAAACAAACACACGTATGGAAGTTTATGTTGTTCACAAAGACAGCCCCATTTAGTTCCCCACACAGAGGCAAAATTCACTTGAGCTGCCAAGGGAAAAAAAGAAAGCCATTTGACCGTTCAGACTGACGAAAAACAGCAGCCTGGCATCAGGGTCACGCACACGCACATACACACACACACTGACTCTGCAAAAACTCACACCGATTCTTGAGTCTCAATCACATTTCATGCAAGAGATGTGTTGCTTACAGTTGATCTCAAAAATTGGTCTATGGCATTATGTCACACGCACTTGATTTACTCTAATTAAAAGGATTCGGTCAATTGCCGAACAGTCATATATTACTGTAGTTCAAGCCACTTTCCAAGACTTACCATGCATTTTTAGAGTAATATTCTCTATTCTAAGCAGCCACTGGTTTAAATTCATGGCAGGACAGTTTGATAATTAACTTGCAGATAATTTCAATTTACTTTACTTTCATAAGTAATCTTTGAAAGTAGGTTGTCATTTTTACATTTACAAATACATCAGAAACTAAGGTTTTTACTATTTTTTTAAACAAACACCCAAATGGCCATGAAAGTTCATTCTTGAACTTGGGAATAGTAGTATGACAAAATAATCCTAAATTAAGGTCCACTTCCTTGCTTTTCTCTGAAGTTTTCGACCACATATCATGGTCTTCATCTGTGAATGGATTTGGCTCGATCATCAACAAACCGCTGATATCTATTTATACTGTCCCCTCAGTCTTAGTGTTATTTTGTCAAATAACCATTTGTTTGTGAGAAGCTGTACCAGCCAGGACTTTACAGTCGATTACCAAAAAGCGTCATTAACTATGGTATCAGTAAGTCCAAACGGGGAGGCTTACTGTATAGACATCTAAAAAAAACACATCTAAGACCCCATTTACACCTGGTATTAACATTTCATTTGTGTCTGGATGTTAATTGGATACTGCCATGTGATGACAAACCTTGGCATTTACACCTGCTATTAATAAGAGTTCTCATTATTTCCACTGTTTGCATCCGCTGTGTCCAAAATCACTCCTTCCTTCTCTCTCTCGCCTCCATAAAATGCAACCCGTTACATTGGGGCAATTGTCATCAGAACGTATTTTTCTTTTCTCGTTGCATTGTGGAAATTTTCGAGGGCACTATTTACTGCACAAATTTTACAATATGAAAGTGGATACTCAAAATGGCTAAATGTAGTGCACTTTATGGTAATTAGGAAGTGATTTCAGGGACTATTGAAGGAGTGTAATTATGCGTACATCATATAGGTTCAAGGCTGTTGAAAAAGCAGCATCAGTGACGTTTTCACTTGATAAATGCCTGATTTGGATTGAAACGTTGTCTGTCTGAATACAGTCTATGGCGTGGAGTCAGTGTGAAGGTGTTGCTTTTATCATTGGTTTTGGGTACAGCCATTGTGATGGTCTTTTAATATGCAAATTTGGTAGAGGGAGCTGGCTGACTTCTCAACATACATGACACATTGCAGGTCATAGGAAGCAGTGCTGCTGTTTGGGCTCCACTTACTTTTCCTTTTCCTAGGAAGGGCTTGTCTCTAGATCTTTGACAGGCAGCTTGAGTTAGCAGGAAGAGGTGACATTTCAACATGGTGGTCTGAGCTTTGTCTAGACAATGTGGCAAAACTGTACAGATTGCATTTACAGCTGGATGAGATCTGATCATAATGTTCGCCAGACCGGCTCCAAATATGGTCTGCTCAATTGGATAATGTTAAAATTCCACAACGGTGGTTATCAACTCAGTAAGTCAACCGAGGTTTTCCCGAGCGCATTCACATAAAAGGGGCGGTATTTACAGCTTATGACCAATTGCAAACACGGACAAGCAGCAGTGTGGCATATTTCACAAACCAAGAGCAATCTATAATATTAGACAAATACAAAGACGTTAAACAAATAATCCAGGCTAAAAGCAACACTTGCACACTATTAACTACTCCTATAATTAATAGGCTTATGATATCATTGCCCCATCGTTAGGGGATGAGTAGATCTGACTATAATTACATTTGTGTATTCCAATAAATTACTGTGAATTGGGGCCGTTCAGAAGAAAACAAAATACTGATTTGGATGAGTTGTTAGCTTTCGTGCATCAGGAACTACAATGCAATTGAACTGCAAGGATACAGTTGGTTACATCTCTGGTGTGATGAAATTGATCCAACCTTGCATAGTGAAGCGATGTGGTTCCAGCAACCTATTTTATACTCATTTTGGAGGATCGCATCAGAAAAGGTTAATGGAAACAGCGAAATTCAAAAACACTTCCTCGGTAGTGCGATAAAAGTTTTTACGCTCGCTTGAGGTAGTTTTGGCCTTTTTCGAAAAAGAGTTATTGTGCTTAATGGGAGATGGAAACACTTTTTTTGTGAATAGGTTCTGATGTATCAAACATTTAACTCACATGTATGATCAACTGTTTACACTTCAGGAGAAGAAGAAAGTGGCTGTTTCTGGCATCTTCCAGTCTCTGGAAAGCATGAAACACGATGAAATACTAGCTGATGTGAAAGAATAATTACAACTTGCCCGATAGAAATAAAATCCTGAAGCCCGCTCTCCATTTTTTACTTGTAGATGGCCATGGTGACTGGTTGTGTTTCTTCTTCTTCAAGGTCTTTTGATGGTTGGCAAACAACTTGTTTTGTTTCTGGTTCGCAACCTCTACTTCTTCTACACTGTTTATTACAGCTACGTGAACGTTACCTATACCGCCACCTTCTGACAACACTATGGAGCCTAGTTTATTCGCTCCAAACCAGTTGATGGAAAAGTGCCTAATTCACATTTTCTTTTTTTGTTTTTGTTTTTTCGTAACATTTCAAAAGTTTGCTTCAAATTTGCTTTGCCGAATCCAGTTGCAAAGTCAGTCATCCATTGCAGGCATAATACATGGTAAGCGGTGGCTTCTGTGGTTTGATGAGGTTGATCCAACCTTGGAAAGAAGAGAAGGTTGATACTGTATATTCCAGTCATTAATTTGATCAAATATGGCCGGATACTACTTTTGTGCCACACTATAACCTACTATGAATCTCTGTAGAAGGTGTGGAGGGGCCAGTGGTGCTCTCATTTTTTGCTGAGCCACTGCCACTCTAAATGTCTGCATATGTCAGTGATTAGATTGCAGTGCCATTTTACAGAAACCAGAGAATATACACTTAGACAAAGTGCAGGAAGCCTCAGTGGAGCTGGGAGAGAACAAAAAAGAGGCAAGCATAACAGCTAATAATAATAAAGGGTGAGACTTTGTCATTGCCTGATTTGATTCGATTTCTTCTCAGAGAAGAGTTTAGTGTCTGATTATTGAAATGGCGCTTTAAAGACTTTTCATCTGGTTTTGGCCTGGGACTCGTGATTACACATTATCTCGTATTGACAATCTTATGTTAAATGTTTCATTTACAAACATCAAAAACAATCTTAAATGCAGCACACATAATAACTGACCTAATGGTTCGCACAAATTACATGAAACAAAGAGAAAATTTAACTGTAAAGATATGTGGAATATTTCAGACAGAGGCTCATTAAATGTTTTAGGAATACAGAAAGCACCGAGAGCTTTTCTCAGATTTAGAGATGTAGAAAAAGAAGGAAATTACGATGTACATGTGACCCTTACACATGGGCAGGAGAAATGGCAAAATCAGGTGTAAGCACTGCATAAATCATACATTCTATAGGAGTATTGTCGTGTCCATGCAAAAAATGTGCCTGTCCATGCACAAAAATAAATAATACACACATATGTATCAGTGATATTCTCACTAACACACACACACAGACATTGATGCAGGCAGAGAGAGCAGAAGAATGTGTGTTGCTCAGCGGTTGCTGCTGCCTTTGGCCTACAGATATGGAGAAGGATGAAAATTCAATCAGTCACACTCTGGCGGGAACCTCAAATGTGTGTGTGTGTGCGTTTGTATGTATATGATTGTGTGGCTTGTGTCTGTGCATTTTAAAACGTGTGTATCTACTGTATACATAGCCCTGCATGAGTGTGTGTACAGTATCTGAGTGGCTGCTTATATGCAAGTATTAGTGCATGTGTATGCACATGTCTGGATGAGGTGTGCAGTCATGCATGAGAGTAAGCGAGAAAAGGATTGTGTTTGTGAATTTGTGTGTGTGTGGGATGCATGTGTAGTTTTATGACGGTGCCTGTGATTTGATGCCATTTCTTTTTTATCATAGCACTGTTGCTTTTCACCTATCACATAATCTAAGAAACGAAAAGGCAAGTTTTTATCTTTTTGGTTTCTTTCTTTACGATGGCGTATTAGATTAATTTTAGGTAAAAAAAAAAAAAAAAAAATGCAGACCTGGGGGAGGGGGGTAAAATCCCAAGAAGAAACTCAGAATTTCCAAGATTAAAGTTGTAAATTTACACAAAAAAAAACCATAAAAAAAAACTCAGAAACTCTCTGAGATTAAAGTCACAAATTTACAAGAAAAAAAAATGTTTTTTTTTGTCAAGGAACTACAAATGAGATAATTAAGGGTCACAGGTACATTGCAATTTCCTTCTTTTTTTACATCTCTAAATCTGAGAAAAGCTCACGGTGCTTTCTGTATTCCTAAAACGTTTAATGAGCCTCTGTCTGAAATATTCCAAAATTAAATTTTCTCTTTGTTTCATGTCATTTGTGCGAACCATTAGGTCATTTGTTGTCTGTGCTGCTTTTAAGATTGTCTTTGATGTTTGTAAATGAAACATTTAACTTAAGCTAAAAGATTGTCAATACGAGATAATGTGTAATCGCAAGTCCCAGGCCAAAACCAGATGAAAAGTCTTTAAAGCAGCATTTCAATAATCAGACACTAAGCTCTTCTCTGAGAAGAAATCGAATCAAATCAGGCAATGACGGAGTCTCACCCTTTATTAGTATTAGCTGTTATGCTTGCCTCTTTTTTGTTCTCTCCCAGCTCCACTGAGGCTTCCTGCACTTTGTCTAAGTGTATATTCTCTGGTTTCTGTAAAATGGCACTGCAAACTAATCACTGACATACGCAGACATTTAGAGTGGCAGTGGCTCAGCAAAAAATGAGAGCACCACTGGCCCCTCCACACCTTCTACAGAGATTCATAGTAGGTTATAGTGTGGCACAAAAGCAGTGTATCAGGCCATATTTGATCAAATTAATGACTCTTATGATCAGAAAACCACTTCTTTTTCAACACCTATTTTTAGAAAAAAGCAGTCTCTGAGAGTTCACATTCTTCGGTCTTTTATTTTATTTTTGAGCTACTTATCATGATATTGAGTCACAGACAATTCTTGGCGGTTTACTATTTGATTGTACTGTACTCAATCCGTTTATCCAGTAAAGACATCAAGAGACACTTTGAATTTTCACTTCTCAGGGACTTAAACATGCTTTTCAGAAACTCTTGTAGGTTCAACTGGGCTAACGATTTGAGGGCTGATTAGTAAAATCAATATATACAGTAAAAGGAAATCCTGCTAACCTAGTAACATTAAGGCTACAAACAGCTCATAATGCAACACTCTCTGTAGGAGCTGGTGTTACACTGGTACTCTCTCCATTCAAAAAGAATATCTGCTGATGTAAATGGAAATGTCTAGTCCTCGAATATAATTGGTTTCAGTTATAGGCAAATGTGCAAAGTATATGTTTGGACTTTCTCCTCAACTCTAAAAGAAATAAAGGCCACCACTGAAGACAAAGATGTCATCGCTCACTGAGCGGCAGCCTGGCAGACTTTTGCATAATTCAAAGTTGACAAAAAGTAATCGTAATAATAAAATATCCCTTTGGTTCAGAAGGGCGCTTCAGAAAAAAGGGCACAGGGGCAGCATCCAAAAAGCACTTTAGCCAAAATAACTTGCACATCCTTGAAACAAATACATTGGTCCATAAACCTTTTGTGCATTCTCATTCACAGGCAGATGGGTCATCAGCCCTTTTTGCCTTCACTACACCAGTCAGCCAAAGGCCTGATGGGGCACAGGGACAGTAATTCACAAGACAGCCACTGAATGAATGAACACCCCATCTTCCTCATCATGACCTCCAGCTTGTTTTCTGATTCAATCTCTTACAGCTTATGTCTGGTCCCATTTACCAATCCTCATTCCCGCTGAAAGCAATACTGACCACTGACCACTTCAGCTGTAGATTGATTTGCAGGACGCCCTGGGGACAGAGAAGACACAAGAAGACTGATGACTCAATCTCCATAATAACCACGGCCCGGTTTAATTTGCTTACAATTCAATCAGCTTCTTCACTTCTAAGTCAATTGGGTTTCTTCAAAAAATCAAAATACCTTTATGCTTGAGCAGGTTGTCACATCTACGCCAATTTAGAGGTAAATGTGAATGAATGCTGTATCAAATGCAAATGAAATTTAAGGTCAAACCAAATAATTAGAATGAATAGAGTGGACATTTCTGTTCATTTGACAGAAAACCTGTCAGTCCTGCTTGGTTTTATTTCATAGGTCATTCCAGGGAAGCTGACTGGGGTTGAGAGGACTAGTCCATCTTCAGTTTAGCCTCCAATTAGCTGATTTGTAGTATGCCCAATAGACAAAAAAGTGCAGTAATTCACTGCAGACCATGTGTATGGACCATTTCTTTGTGGTGGAGAAATATTTTTGTGAATATACCTCTAAAACCTAATAAGTTACAGATGATGATGCTAAGCATTTACTGTAGTTCGGTGGATACTGATTCTCATACTAACCACTGGCAGAATGAGAAAAATTAGAAAACCTACAATTACTCTGAATTGTTCAAAAGTTTTTGTTGCGTTACATAGTTGTGGTGGCTTATTAAAAAGTTAAAATTGTTAGTTTCCCATGAAAAGGTATTTTGAGTTTTTCCTTAATTTACTTCAGGGTCAAAGGATAGAGGATATTGTAGTGTACAGATTGTAAAGGCCTCTCAAGCAAAGTCGTAATTTTTGGTTTTTGTGCTGTACACATTAAACCAATTTGATTTGACAAACACGTGAAGAAAAATAAGGTTCTATCTGACATTTTTGTCAAAAATTAGTTATTCACATGTAACTGATAATTGACAAGTTAATAACATTTTGCATAGGTTTTATTTTTATTTTTTTTGTTTAATCAATTATTGGCCGTATAACTTTAGAGGGGAAAAGGTTCTATCTCCAAACTCATTTTCTAACTTGGATCTACAAGGTTCTTTTGAAATTTGATGTAAAATGTTTTGTTTTGGTTTGTTTTTTTCTGTGCTGCTAACTCTACCATGCTCTTAAATGGGTTTGTATGTTGCTTGTAAAAATAGGATTTAACTGTCTGAAAAATCCTTCATTTTTGTCCTGCCTAAGCAGATAGAACCATATGATTCCAAGCAATATATACATATAACATATATGAGTTGAACTAAACGCTAATCTCATATGGCACCTTGTTCACAGTGAAAGTGTCAATGTGCAAACTTTAGAGGCAGTGCGATTGCATACAAATTTAACGTTAAGATATGATTAGGTTCTGAGATTGCCCAAGGCTGTTCAAAATGTTTCAACACTAGGAAAGATTTGCGCTGATCCTGGGGATTTTTGCTTCCATCCTCTGGGCACTGTTAAGATTTGTACAATATAGCATGGCAAGCCATTGAATACTTGTCAGTATATTCCGCTCTGTACTTAATTGGTGGACAAACCAATATCCATTCAAAGAACCTTTTTCTTGAGAAATTCCCAGTGCCAAGTATCAGGCCCAACTCATCACAAAGCTTTCATGAAATACCTTAATGTTTAATCAGACTATGGTAGATTAGTAGGAGGTACGAAAATCCTTGGCTGGTGTATACAGTGAAAATGATGTCCAGTTAAAATTTAGGTGATTTCTGTCATTAGTTGTGTCATCAAACTGGTGGAGTCAAGTCACATGTGTCCTACTATTCCCATCCACTATGCACTAGACTGATACGTATGTTGCCTGAGGGAAAGAGTAGAGAGCAGGTGAAGGCAGAGAATAGATAAATTACCCATCTCCATCACAATGACCTGAAGGGTCAAACCACTGACCTTAAAAAAAGAACAACAGGTACTCCCATTGCTCATTTGGATGGATTTCACCAGAATTTGTCTTGGCTTAGGGTTTCAAGTCATACTGTACTTCAGAAGCTAAGTGGGGAAAAGCACACTGGCTGATCACTACCCTGGCCTTCACACCTCCAAACTATTGATTTGTATGAAGCCTGAGGGAGAGAGGAGACAGTAATTGAAGACTTGCTGGACAAAAGGCTTATTACCATCAACTGAACCTGCTGGTTTAATCCACAGAGCTACAAGAGACACAGTACAGCAGCAATTCCAGTTAAGCACTATCTAACTGTGTCTTATCTCTACAAGTACCCAAGATTTAAGCCATCTTTTTGTGAATTAATGCCAGCTTTGAGCAGTAGATATAATAGTCAGAAAAAAGTTTAATTTCTTGCTATGAACACACTCACCTTCATAACCTCTGACCATGAAAATCTATCTCAGAAAAGGACAGAAGGATAAGTCAAATGTCGACAGCAGTCTCTCTGCTGAAAGCCGCTATGATTGACAGGGAGTAAAAACTTTACATCTTCATTTTTACGTTTGACAGAATAGACAGTCTCATGGCAACAAGAGACTGTTTATTCCCATCATATTTTATCACCTGTAGCACAAATAAATACATTATAAGCTAGATTCTAAGTTAATTAGATTCAGTTTACATTGTACTGTTTCGCACACACATCCAGAGCAGGGTTGTGATGGGGAGGCAACTGATGCACATTAACCAGTTCAGAGAGAGAATGTTTCCTTAAGCAGCAAAACTCCTGCAGCTGATTTCGAATACCCCGTCTAAAAATAAAATTATCTGCTGATTGAGTTGTTTTGTATATTTATATAATTTGTCACTGTCTCAACGAATACATTGCACTATCTTCCTCGATCATCCTTACTGTTCTGTGATCAAATTCACTGTAATTATTATACATCTCATGTGCATTCAGCTATTTGTCTAATTTGTAATGTCTATATGAGATTAGAAAGAAATTGCAGAGCATTTCAGCCTGCTTTTGATTTGACTTAATTAATCTATCATTTTGTGGGGTAAAAATTGTTTTTTTTAATTACTTTTGTTATACCTGAAAATGTAATTTAAATTAAACATTGTTCACCCTTACAATAGTCACAAACTGCTTTGGGGCTTTGAACGTAGACATAGGCACATTGAGACCACAATGATTGTTTCAGAAAAATGGCAATGAAAACAAATATGATCCAATTGGAAAATAAATTAACCTCTCTGAACAGCTCGCTCTGTGAAGGTCACAAACAGTGACGTAACTATAATTGTTGTAGTTTGAAATGGTGAAAATTTTGGAGTTTAATATAACTTTCTGGAATGTTTGGCAAATGTGCCCAGCCAACAAATAATCCAGCACAAAAGCCTGCTAAAAAGGTTTATTTTCGTTTTTATTTTCTGTTCCTATTTCTTGATCTGAACCAGTTACCTAGCAACCAACAAAGACTCCAGGAAGTTGCTGGTTCAAACCAAGAATTAGACCACATATCCCCCCATAAAATGTTGATTTGTCTGTTCTTCACTCGATATATTAAAGAAATACGAAATTATGTATGAATTTGTGAATTTTAGAGATGCTAGTAGGCAGATTTTGTTGACTTTAGGTATTGCCAGGCTAGCTGTTTCTCCTTGTATCGGGTCTTTGTGCTAAGCTAAGCTAACAGGCTGCTGGCTGTAGCCTTCCTAGACAGACAAGAGAGTGTTTAGGAAGGCTACAGCCAGCAGCCTGTTAGCTTAGCTTAGCACAAGTGAGGAAATTTATGACAGACAAGAGAGTGTTATAAATTTCCTCACCTAACTCTCCACTGGAGAATGATTGGCTATATTTCCCAAAATGTCAAACTATTGCTTTAAAGGGGAGCTCATTGATTTTACACATCAAATCTGTTTACAAGTGCTGAGAAGTACTATTGCATATGTGAAAAAAGTTATGTAAAGCCTTTTGTAGGTCCAGAGGGAACTAAGGGAAATCTGATGAATTGCCTTTCCTGATGCTATTGGCCCTGGTCTATAGCCACTACTGACATAACGCACTCAAATTTCTGGTAGAATGACTGTCAGTGGTCAAGTTTTTGTGGGTATTGTTGGCAAAAGGTTTTGACAAGGAAGAAAAAGGCGTTGAATAAAGAAGATGAAATATCTGGTTCTGCTGGAATTCAATCTTTTCTTAAATACTGTCTGTCTTGAGTCCAACAATGTTATTGGAGTGCAATGGTAAATCGGTTAAGTACTCTTTTAACAAGACACATCAAAGGACTTTTTTTTTTTTTTTTAAAAAGGACATGCTGAAGTGTCCTGATATTTGAAAATAACAGACACAGCAGAGGTAAAAAAAAAAGCTAATGATAACAAGGAAAGTGACATTTTCCGGAAAAAACTGCAATACAGATTAGAGCTTATTATCATACCTATGCCATGGCCACTTGCCAAAGGAAAACCAGGAATGCTTTGTTAGAATCATAATCGTTTTTCTAACTTTGTAGTCAGTTTAATTCAAGGTTAGGTCTCTTTCAGTGAAAACTACTGACATATCAACATTGAGTGAAATTATTGTTGATGCTGTTTAATGTATCTAGTCCCCTGATTTAGAGCAGTGGTTGTACAGTATTTATGTGGCCATTGTAATTACATATATTTGAATATCTGAGGAGTATAATTTGCATATGACACTAAATGTTATGTCAATTTCATGTTTTCAGAGTAAGATGGCATTTCTTTGAGTAAGGCATATTTGTAGCTTTGCATCTTCTTAGAGGCCGAACAGTAATTAATACTAAGGACACAAAGGTAAATCTGTTACACATCATAGCATGGCACAATAATAATTTGATCAAAGAACTTGTCTGCCAAAAAATCAGGGTTTTCCTTTAATCAAGCAGACATTAAGCATGGTGGCTCATATCCAAGGTCTCTAATGGCGAGGCATTTGGCACAATTTCAGTGATCTGTGACAGCTGAGCTCATTTTTATTCTGGCAGAGGAATACTATGGAAAGACCAAGCAAGCTTTCAATGTGAAGAAATAGTGTAAAGTCTGGAATTG
Organism: Xiphias gladius; assembly: GCF_016859285.1. Taxonomy (NCBI): domain Eukaryota; kingdom Metazoa; phylum Chordata; class Actinopteri; order Istiophoriformes; family Xiphiidae; genus Xiphias; species Xiphias gladius. The sequence goes on from NC_053422.1 coordinate 25,003,755, forward strand.
TAGAACTCTAATTTTGTAAAGACAGCATGAGTTGATATCCACCAGGAAGACCACTGGCTCACACCCAGGATAATTAATGATGGGGGGCAATCATTGTGTCTTTGGATGACAACAGTAGAATATTCTTAGAAATGAGACCAAGCACATAAACCTTTTGGTCATCCCGATCAGAAGAAGCCTGTTTGAAATGATGCCTTTTTCCTTTGTATTGATCCTCTCTCTGTCAACCAACCAGTTAACTCAACATCAAGTCAGAAGACAGAAGGCAAAGGTGACAGCAAAGTCTTGACATTGCAGTGTATCTTGCTCCTCCTATTATCAATAAATTTCACAAATGCTACAGTACTGTATAGCCTCGCTTATGTGAAATGAGCATGCTGTTTTCTGTGCATGAAAATTAAGAGAAATACCAAAAACATGGCTACTGACGCTGTCTTTGTCAGTCATGTGACCCTTGTCTTGCTGGTCATAAAGGTCCTCTGACAGTTTCTCGAAATAGTCAAGGGGAGGAAGAATTGTGGTGTAACTCACTTTATTCATGTCCAGTGTGAACTCTAATCATAATTAATAGTAATAAACACTTAATAATAAGTGTTCGCTTTGGTATTTTTAGCCATGCTAGCAGGGTGGCTCCATGGATCAATCGGAACATTTGTTGGTCGGTCCACTACATTGGTCAAGGATGACCATCTCAACAACTATTGGATGTATTCCATTAAAATTTGAACAAATATTCATGGTTTTCAGGGGATTAATTTTATTGTTGTTGGTAATCCTCTAGCTTCTAATAATTTTGGTGATTCCCTGACATTTTTTGCTTTTGCTTTACTGTGAATTTTGATACACACACTACTGGCTCTGGTGTGGCCTGACTTTTCCTCTAGTGACACCATTGGGTTAACATTTTTGGTTGTCATTGAAATATCTTCACAGCAATCAGATGGATTTCTTCGAACTTTGGTACAGACATTCATTGTCCCCAGATGATGAATTGTAATATAATGGGGTCAAAATGATCTGCAAAACTCATAACATTGCCATCAGCCTCAGCTGTACTTTGTGTTTAGTGAACAGGTGTTGGCATGGTAACACGCTCAACTATGATGATGAACATTACACCAACTAAGCATTAAAATGCTAGTATTATCATTGTGAGCATGTTAGCATGCTGCATTTTGCTCAAAGTACGAGTGTGCCCAAATACAGTCTCACTTACTCTTACTCTTGTTAAATTCCAGAATTTTGTAGTATCGTTTGGTTAATCCAATAGTCACATTTTATTTTATTATCGTAAATTTATTCTCATTATAAATAAAAATGAATTTCCACATTAACCTAGAACTATGAGTTTACATACCGATTACTTCACAATATTCAGCAGTGAAAGACATACTAGCCTTTGGCCATTTGAAAACTTGAAAAAGTCTTTTGCCTTCACTGTCCTCCATTCTTTGTCTTAGATTGTTGTAAAGGTTACATACCATATGATATCACTATGATTTAACAATTAAACTGCTCCCAGATTAGCACTTCATGTGTGTCCTTTCTGTATACACATGGCCTTACAAGTACCTCTTCAATGAATACTGACAGCTCCTCATTTACATTTGTATTTCCATCTTTTATGCTTTAACCTCAATCCAACCTGAGACTACTAGTGCTCTCTGCATTGAGAAAAAGACAGAGGCCAACCAATAAGCAGGCTGGCTCTGCCTGCATTATAAAAGGACAGAACCCTAGCACTAATTGGTTTTCATTTTGATCTCAGCCGCCTTTGAATAAGTCTCCCACCCCCTGGGTAATAGAATGCCCCTGACCACTTTAATTACCCACCACTGTGAAGAGAGAGCATGAGTCAGAGTGAGACAGGGAGAGAGAGGACGAGAGATGGAATAAAAGAAAAGATGATGGCATGATGGGGGAAAAATCCAGTAGCTTGAGGCTGAAAGAGCAAACAGGAAAAAAGAGAGAAGAGGGTTAACCAGTTAAAACTAAAAATAGACATCAATTAGAACTATACCGAAGTGGAACCGATATCTTTCCTTATATCTCAGAACAGCGCTCTTTCCAATAAAGGATGCCCCCTTGAGGCTGCAGTAGGCTATTGTCTCTGAAACGCTAGTTTGACTACCAGCTGCTGTATCTACAGTCTCTGTCATTTTCATGGGCTTGACCGTGTCCTGTTTACAGAGGCTTGGGCTTGTCAAGCAGACGAGAGAGCAGCATTTTTTGGATGTTTGCACATGCGCATTGAGGATAACCCTGGGATCTTTGAAGGGTGACTAGCTATAGCCACTAGTGTGCTTGTCAAGCTGTCCTTGACCCAGCTTCCACCATTCTGATAACAGTTACAATATTGCAAGCGTTATACACGTTATACACAATTTTCGGGTGTATGTGGAAAGTACAGTAAAAAACAGAGATTTGTTAACCTCTGAAGCTAATGAATTACTCTTTTAAAATTTTGAAGAGAGGTTCATTGACCTTTGAGAACTGTACGTGTAAGAAAAATAATCTAAGTTTAAAGATCTATACACATTATAATCAGTTGTCATATTGTGTGAAACAGTTTTCTGTTGGAGGTCGGGTGAAATTGTCTTAATATTAGCTAATATTATGACAATACTAATGATGTTTAACAAGTATTATTTACCATGTTCACCATCACTACTTTAGTTTTAGCATGTTAGAATGGTGACATTTGCTAACTAGCACATAATATAATATATAATCATTACAACCAGGGCTGATGGTAATGTCATATGAGGATCACACGAGTGATTCCAATTCATCCTGAAGGGGAACATGAACGTGTGTACAAAATGTAATAGCAAACCTTCAATGTCAAAGAATGTCTGTACCTTATTTTGCACCAATCTATTTAAGTAGACGTTGAATATTTGAAAAGAATGAGCTGCTGGTGGCACTGCAGGAAAAGTTTAGGAATTACCAAATCATTCAAATTTATTGTCTGGACAACATGGATATCTGTGCCAAATTTCATCACATTAGTTGTAAAGATAATTCACTAAAAACAAAAATTATAACCTCAAGGTGGCATTAGAGAAAAAGTCAGAGAAATCACCGATGTAAATAGGATTCTTCCTCTAGGGACAATAAATGTTTGTACAAAATTTCATGGCACTATGACTACATCCAATAGTTGCTGAGAAGATATTTCAGTCTGGACCAAAGTAGATCAACCAACCCTTACACTGACTGACTTTTTTCTGCTGGACCACCCTCTATCTGTTTGCTTCTCTCCTACTCTCTGTGCTCACATACACAGTAATTTAATACAATTGAATTCCCTATAAAGCTTTTCTCATTTTCATGTTTTTCTGTTTCTGTTGTCAGACAACGGAACAAGTACGAAATAATGACTTAAACACAGCCCATTGAGACTACATGTTAACCAGCAGTCATTTCCAAGCTTTTCCAAGCTGCTGCTCTGCACTGCTCAAATCCCAATTTTATAACTGCGACATTGTCTGAAAAAAATCACCATACACATTAGTTAAAGACAACGGCTGTGGTGTGATTTCGGCTATATTTAGTTGTTAGAAGCTCATTCACGTCTGCGTCAGCTGCTGAGTGGTGAATTGAATGAGACACATAGAGAGGTGTGCCTGTGGAGGGAAGGCCTGCCCTCACTCTCGCAGGGCAATACAGCCGACTCTCTTCTCTTCTATAGGTCCTGTTGTGAAAAAAAGTCACTAAATGGGTTTGAAAAGTCTGTAAATGTAGTGAGAAAAGCACTAAGTTGGCAACACTGCCTGTAAACACCCACTGATGACGTAATAGAAACTATTCACACCAATTCATTTTGAAAGAGCAACGGCCAATGGGGCACCTCTACCAACCAGCCAGCTGACCAATGGTGTAACTTCAGCACTTAGTCACGCAGCATTTAGCTGACTAATGGTGTAACTTTGTCACTCAGTCAGTCAATCAGCGACATTTGTTTTTATAGGGCTGGCCCTGCTATTGCATTCCAGCCAAAAGGACAGAAAATAACTTGGCTAATGTCTATTCAGAATGCTTTCTACAAGCCAACGACAGACTGGTGAGTCATCTCTGGTTAAATGGAGCATAATGTTAGTTTAGACAGAGCAAAGAAGTCAGATTTGCATCAGCTAGTCGGTATCAGCTGCTTCATTCATGCTTCGCAATCACTGGCTCAGTAGAACTATGTGGCGATCAGCTGACTAGTAACTTCATAGTCAGCCGGAATAATAAATCATGCCAGATCTAATGTTCATACTGTATACACAGATGAACCACAACATTATAACCAGCTATTCACCTCTCCCAGTAGAGTCTTTGTTGCAACTTGAATACTTTGACACCACCCTCAAAGAGCAAGCCTTTCCCACCAGAAATAACCATATGACCATTTGCTATAAATGGCCAGTTCCTTGATTCAAGTGTCTCAGATTAATTTGTTGATCGTGTTATGCTAGTTTCAGCTGTTGGAATTTCTAGGTCAAGTTCACACTACAGTATATCAACAATTAAGAGTCTAATTTAATGTGCCCTTCAATTCTACACCCCTTTTATTAATTTATAAGCATTTTATATATATCATGCTTCTTATCTCATTTTCAGATTGTATCTACAGTTGTCAACATCAATTAGACTACATCATAAGCTGATTACAGATTTTTATTAAACATTTTAGTTTTAGCAATTTATAAAATATTCAAAAGGGTTCAAAATAATTGCTATGAAACCCCAACCCTACATATTGGGGTATATGCCTATGGGTATGTGTATGCTTGTGTGTGTATGTTTGCCTTACTTCACCAGCATGTGTGTATATTAGCCTTGGTTGCTGATATTGGTGGCTTTGACGAAAGGTCAATTGGCCATAGTGACTGCCTGAGTGTCTACTATCTTAGGCTGGGAGCAACTGATCATTTCAGGGAGAGAGAGCATGAGCGAGTGAGCTGGGGAGCGTGCAGAAAGACAATATTGCATTTTGATCTTGAGTTCAATAGGGCAGTGCTCTAAGTTATTTTCGTATCCCTGAACCTACAGAAAATGCAGAAGAAAAAAAACATCTTTGTTGTTGTGTGAGGATCCATCAGTTATGCTCAAGCCTGTGAGTAATTAAGAGGTTCCAAACCACATGTATGATTTTCAAATGTATCCATGTCAAATAAAATGTTAAAATGATGAGTGATACTACATACTGCAGATCCCTGTGAGCCACTTTAAACAGCAGATTTCATTTTTTCTACTCTTTTTGCTTTTGAAGTGTCATTCACTGGTTGGATGGCCACTGAGATTATGTTTTGTAAATTTCACTTCAAAGATGGACTAACCCCAGACTGCCTCCCTTATTAACCCAAATGAAATGGTTTTATCACAATACAGTAAAATAAAAACCTTCAAAAAAGTCAACTTTTCTCAATTTGAGCATTTAATTCAGATTGCTTGTAAATGCTTATCGAGAGTTTCAAAGGTTTTCTTGTGCCTGGGGGATCTTGAGTGTGCTCTACCTTTTAGTTCCAAGTACAAACAAATCACCAGATTTGAGTCGACTAATTTGCATTTTTGCAGCATCATGTGTCAATCAACCTCAAGAAAGCACTGAGAAGTCAGCCTAATCAGTTCTGCAACACCCTACTGTCAACTCTAATCTACCCCATGGTGATGTAAAGAAGAAAATCAACCCAAATTTTGTTTGCTAATCTACTGAAACTGCAGTGCTACCAAACCCTCAAGTTGCTTTAATCTTTCTCAGTCCCAACCACTCAACTAATAAAAACACATTTAGCAGGTGAATCAAGGTAAATGCTACAATCTCCTTGATTTAATTCAACTTTAGTTGTTACAGGAAGTTATAGATGAAGAAAAGAAGAAAGGTCTTTGGAAACTAGCTTGCATAATAGTAGGACAGCTAATAAAAAGTGCTGTCAGTAAGGTGCTTGTTTCTTCCACGTCTGTTTACCCTTCCCATTTCCTTTTATTTTTGCCTTTGCTACCCACATAAAAGTTTTTGAAGCTTCTGTCATACATTTACGCATCGTCACATCATCAAAGCCACTTATTTTGAATTCATGTTTTGTATCAGTATGATGCTGCTGCTATTTTGGCCATCATTTCTATCCATTTTGAGTGGTAGTAATGTGAACACTCTTTGGTGAAGATCTTCCGTTTATCACAGGGAAATATTGATCGAGGGAGACCCTCTGGTCTGGGTGAAATAACCTCTTGATGTGTGTGCCATTTCAAGAGTGCATCCACTTTCCTGAAAGGAGTGGGGTCTGCTGCTTTGGGTTTACTGACAAGAGGTCACTGCGATGCCAAAATATTCAGCCTTTCCACAGGTATTCAAATTAGATCTGATATAAGCTCATTTTCAGATTGTACTTTTTGCTGCTTCAGCATGTTTATTGTGGCAAAAAATTGCCTGTAAAACACTCAGCACCCTTGCAACACAGAAAAACACACAAAAATATGGGTTGATATTAAAACATATTATAGGGCCTCCTGGGACTCTACAGATGCATTTGTTCATTGTGTGACTTAAACTAAGCTCAGCTTCACAGAATTCCTCAGGTCTCACACCTATAGCTGAACTCGGCCCATGGGTGCAACCACTAGCTACCATTGGTCACTCTGTGGTCCATGGCCCATGTGGTCACCAGGCCACTGTGACCAAAGTTAAAGGCTCAATTTTTACAGCGGTCAGAAATGGGCACTTCATCAGCAGGAATTCATCATTCTTCAAGAAGATGGGTCCAGAGCTATTGGACATACCACCAGAATCTGATGATGATGATTGTGATCACAGTGATGCCTCTACGATCACAACAACGCCAAGGTACCCCTCAGGGCACGAAAGACATCCTCCTGCCTACCTACAGGATTATACCAAGCTTATGGACTATTAAACATGTGGCCAATCCCTTAGCTGCATACAGTACATGTGTTGAGAGACATGGACACTGGCTTAAACTGTTGTGAACTCATAAAGGACTGATTTAGCCAAGTTTAAGAAGATAACGGATTTTCCATAAATAAATAAAAAAATATTTATAATACACCTTTAGCATACATCTCATTCTATAGGTTATGTGTTTAGGCTTAGAGTTGAAGGTGAAGTGCTTATGGGTGTTGTTAAGACAGATTTGCCATTTCTGAATGAGTATGATTTTTAATACTGTGAGAAGGTTGTTAAAATGTACAGTAGTGTTTGTTCAATAAGTACGAGTAAGCCCAGTGTCAGAGTGTCAAAGCATTTTGTTGGCAATTGCTTAAAAAAACAGGGCAATGTGATGTTCATAGGAATATTTGATGTTCATAATGAAACTAAGCCACTTGTTGGAGGTATATGATATAAACAGACAGTCAGTGAGATGGGGATAAGTGTGGTGGAAAGAGCCTCGGTTAGTAAGACATGCTGCTGTTCTTCAAGTATTTGTTTCTCTGGTGCTTAACAACACAACAGGAAACGTACAGCGGTGAGCCTGGATCCGTCCAATCAGCCCTCCGTGTGCTGAAGTTGCCTCGGCAACTGGCCTAAACAATCACCATCGGACCTGGACTGGTGGGATCATGTTAACTTCAGAGAGCTCTGATGGACTGCCTTCAGCTGACCTGCATGATGAACCCCTGCCTGGGCTGCAGAACGGTCATCCTGCCGTTACCCCTCACTGCATGTAACCATAGATACTGTCCATTCATCGTGATTTGTTTATGGGGAGTCTTCTTCCTTGAAAAAATTCTAATTTCCAACCCGATTTATCGTGTACGTTGCTTAACTGAATCTATGTTAGAGTCACTGATCACTCCTTTGCTCCCTCACCTTTGATTTTAATCATTAGTCCTAATTTACTGAGATTTTTTTTTCCTTTTAGGATCGTGATATGTTCATTTTATAGATGTTCATTTATACCGCAAATATTTTGCTATTGGATGGATCATGAGACAACAGCCAAAATCTAGGTGGAGATGTGTGCAGTGATCCATAGCTGATCCATCCCTCATTTTGTGATATTAAACTAAATATCTTTCTAAATGTCACTCCAACATCAGTTTCAACAGTTTCTTCGATTTTTGTTTACACCACTGTATAATTTTTTAAAGAATTTGTGTAGGTCAGAATTTACCTTGGTCACTTGTGCAGTGTTATCTGTGAGATTCTTACTGCATCTCATGGGAAGTAGATTAAACTTTTATTCATGGAGTCACTGCTGTCTTCTCCTCTTTGTTGTCCTCTGCACGCACTTCCTCTCCTTTCACATCCTCCTCCTCTCTTTCAATCATCTCACTTTTTTTCCTTTTCTTTCCTCTCCATTCAACTCCGCTTTTCTACTCCTGTGCCACCAATCTTCTCAATTCATCTTCCTCTCCTCCTTTCTTCTGTGTCCTATTTGTGGAGATCTGCTGACTTAAACCACTTTTGAGGCATCTACATTTCTGTGTGTGTGTCTGTGTGTGTTCTCAGAGGGGTGTCTTTAGTTTGAAGTGAAGTATTTCTACAAGGCTTGTGACCTTAGAATCTCAATTGCACTCACAGCAGGTTTCATACACACACACACACACACACACACACACACACACATGCACACATGCACATACACACGCACACACACACACACACACACATACACACACATTCTCTGTTCTGTCAAACAAAGTCAGTGTCCCGTTTTCATGCCTGTGCATTACTCCTCCCTGTACTTCGTGTGCTGGTTTTGTTTATGCCAACAGCACTTTCCACTGAAGAAAAGACCTGTGTGTGTGTGTGTGTGTGTGTGTGTGTGTGTGTGTGTGTGTGTGTGTGTGTGTCTGTTGGTGCATGTGTTTTTTGTTTTCATGTTTGCCTCTGTGTGCTTGCATGTGAATAAGTTCTTCTGTGACTGGATGTCTTTGCAAAATATCTTTGTATGTGAGAGTCAGTGTATCTGCCGTTGTGTGCCGTTGAATGTCCGTATACAGTATTTGCTTGTATCATTGCATTAAGATTCACACACACATAGAAACACACAAATTTAGCTTCTACCAATTTATTAAAGTCATCACCCACAACATAACCTCAAATATCGCAAACCACTCTCATGGATTCTCCTTTAGAATTTGTGAAATGCACTCAAGGGACTTTTGTAAGTGCTATATGAAGGCATCCTGCAAGAGGTTGTTGAAGAGGTTGTCGTTTTACCTCTCATCCGAAAGGCTTCTTCACATCTAACTCATCGATGGGGAGTCCAGGCATTTAACCTTAAGAGCTGTTGAGGTCACATGCGAGTCGTTGACTCACCCGGGCCATCATGTGAGTCGTTAGGGTCACATGACTCACTTAAGGGACCATCTGTATTTGAAGACAGTGTATAAATATTTCTATCTGAACTCATACAGCACATATCAGTACAACTGTATCATCTTTTTTACTTGAGTGTCACAATAAGGCAAAACTTTGGTGAAACTCAGGATGAAGCTTTGATTCTCACCACTTGATTGCCAACTGGACAGAGTGGAAATAATGCAACAGGGATCCAGATCCTAATCACTGCACGTATGCCAGTTAGTCGGTGGTAATTTGATATGCAGATTTGTTTGGGAATATGCTATGGCTGTACGTGACTATCTCGACTGATTGAATCACTGACATTTAGAAGGCAACTGTAGTGTATTTGTTTACAGTGCAGCTTCACACTGTGTGAATAAAAAAGTCAATCAATAATCAGCATTATTCCATCATTCCATGAGAAATGGCGATCTGATTTCATGCTAAACGAATGGCTTTAGGAGTAGCATCAGTTAACTGTGAGGCTGATATCAATTAAATAAAATTATGAACAATAATGTTTGAGTAATACTTGCATTGTTTCACATTTTAACATGCTTCATTGTAGCAAAGGAAAACTGTCAAAAATGTCAAATGAGCTGGTACCCAAGGAGCACAAGGTTTGTGTAAGACTGGAAAATCATTTGCATGATGAAGAAAAACCCCTTTATGGCTGCTTAGCAAGTCAAAAAAACTCTCCAGGTCTTAGGTGGACATGTTGCCTCGATCAAGAGAAGACTTCAAGACCGGAACCTCAGAGGATTCACCGCAAGATGCAAACCCCTGGTAAACTTCAAAAACAGAAAGGCCAGGCTGCAGTTCACACAAACACACAAAAAGAAGGAGGCTGGAGTGAAGTTCTGGGAGAGCATCACCAGGGAAGATACAAAGTGTCTGCTGATGTCTAGGTTAAAGACTTCAGAAACTCATTGACTGCAGAGGATTTTCCACAAAATATTAAATATGATGATTTTGTTTAACTTCGTGTTTATCTGTCCAATTACTTTTGAACCCCTAAACTTTGGGCACTATGTGTTTAAAGGACTATACCTCCCACACAGTTCTTTCTGTATTGGTTGTAATGAAATGTAAGCTGAGACTAGGCACTTTAATGTAGTATTCATTATTTTATTTCAACTTGAATGTGCTGAAGCTCAGATCCTGAAGAATGAAAAGTATGGAACTGTCCAAATATATGCGGACTGCACTGTATAAAAAATATAAAAAGAGTGGAAGGAACTACGGGGGTCCATAGGGGTCCACAGGTTATTTTTGTCAAAGGGCCAGCCCAGTAGATAAATCCTGATCTGTTCCAGGTGTGAGATTCAAGGTGGCAACCAAGACACTTTTCTCTCTCTGTGCAAAGAAAAAAAATGTGTTCTTCTCTTTCACAGTTGAACTATTTAGCTTCTCGATCAGAAGGATAGATTAACAAGTGCTTCCATGCTCTGCATCATGAATAAGGTTGAACTAGATAATAATTTGAAAGCCAAAACAGCTGCCATCTACCAGCAAATGGCTGCGTCCCCTTGATTCACCCAGCAGCCTGAATAACAGCATCTCCCTGCACAGAGGTGAGCGATATCTTAATTTCCACTCTAGTCTTCATGCCAGAGTACTCCTTGTGCTCCAACAAAGAATTTCAGGCACTGTGAAATAGCCTGGAATTCTGCCAAGAGCAGACACTAACAAGGCAAAACAATGTCACTTCTCTTTGCAGCCTGTCACGATTGACAACTGTGAAAGAAAACAGAGATATGAAAGAGACTAAATTAGACCTACACGTGTGTAGCATGAGACAGAGTCCTATTCTTTCTGCCAATAATGAAATATACGTATATATGTATATATATATATATATACATGTATAGCGGTGCAATGTAATTATAATCTGTAATTACCTTTGTATATAGCAGGGTTTTTTTTTATTGTGTCCATTGTGGTAATGTCTGCCAGTCCCATGCTGGATGCAAATTATGTTCATGCACATAAGGGATTCAAAGGAAATGATGCAGCATATAAAACAGTGTTACTGTTTGTAATTTTATCTATTGATATCAGTGTCACTGTTTACTGTTTACTCTCCTACAGCTGTATCAGAAATGCATTGAGTTTCCGCTAATGCCAAGCCAAAATTTCCTTCTGATGCAGCTTCACATTAAAAGCATTCACCAGGAGAAATACAGCGTGGCTTTAAGTGTGAAGCAGTCACACCAAACGCAATGTACAGTCCTGGTTGAAATTATTGGCACCCCTGAATTTTAAGTACACAATTTAGAATATTTTCAAAATTAAATGCAAATTAACCAATTTTGTATAATAATCAGGATATTAAATAAAATGTCTAAACTTACTGAACAACAACAACAACAAAAAATGCTTTCATATATTGAAATAAAATAATACAGACATAAAATGCACTCTTGACACAATTATTAACACCTTTTGATGAAAATAAAAAAAACAAATAAGATTCACCTGTTTTTAATTTTCAGTTTTCATGTGACCTAAATTAACCAATGAAAGCAGATTTCACTGCATTAAAAGTGGCTGATTGTTTCCAGTTTCCTTTTTCACAATGGCAAAGACAAGAGAGCATCAGAAATGCTTTTATCAAAAACAGAACAATTCCAAAGGGTACAAGGCAATCGCTAAAGATCTTAAAGTCCCTGTTTCAACAGTTCCTGATGTCATCAAGGAGAACTCACAGTCATAAAACTTTTAACGTTTAACGTTTTTTATGTTTCCAGGACGTGATGCTAAGAAGATACTCAATGAGAGAAGTCTTGGTTGGTGCAGACTGTGGAAAAAACACCCCATCATGTACGATACACTACACACTAAACCACGTAGGGCTTCATGGGCGAAGGCCAAGGAGGACGCCACTATTGAAAGAAAGGCACAAAAAGACAAGAATAATGTTTGCAAAAACTTTCAAAGATAAGCCAGAGTCTTTCTGGGATAATGTTCTATGGGCAGATGAAACCAAAGTAGATCTCTCTGGGAATACAGTGCATCAGTTGGTTTATAGGTGAGGAAATGAAGCCCAGAAGGAAAAGAACACCCCACCTACAGTAAAACATGGTGGAGGTTCTGTCATGTTGTGCGGCTGCTTTGCTGCTTCTGGTACTGGAGGCATTAAATTTATCAAAGGAAAGATGAAATGGGACAAATACCAAGGCATTTTAGAGCAAAATGTGTTACCCTGTGTCAGAAAAGTAGGTTTGAGGTGAAGGTCTTGGGTCTTTCAGCAGGACAATGAGCCAAAACACACATCCAGCCACACAAAAGAATGGTTAAAAAGGAAAAGATGGACTGTTTTAAACTGACCAGCAATTAGTCCTGACCTAAATCTTCTTGAAAACCTTTAGAGAGCTGAAATCTGCCATTGCAGAGAGAACTCCTGCAAATTTAAAAGTGCTTGAACACACAGCAATGGAAGAAGTGTCATTGTTGCCAAATGTTCTGCAACTAAATATTAGTGAAGGGTGCAAATTGTGTCTAGGGTATATTTTGTGTTTATATTATTTCACTATGATGCAAGTTTTGTTTTTTATTTTCTTTTGTTCAATACCTTTATATATTTATAAATTAGATTATACAAAATGTTTTAATTTGCATTTATTGCTGAACATATTCTAAATACCGTACTTAAAATTCAGGGGTGCCAATAGTTTCAACCAGGACTGTATTTATCCCAGAGGTTAGCAGTTACAGTGATCGTTCATCAAATGACATTTTTTTGACAGTGCATCACCTTTAAATATTATATCATCCTTGTTATCGTGTACTGTTGTTGTGAGGAAAACTACTCACAACAACAGGCAAATTATTGACTGACTTATTAAAACAGCATGAGGTTTGGTTGCACTGTAGACAGATGCACCATCTGCCCTTTTGGTGTATTCCTGACAAAGTAGCTGCTCAAGGAGTGTTTGCTGTAGTATTAAAAGTCCTGCTGTTACCACCAGTCACCTGGTTAGCTAGCAAGTGGGGACAAATTAGGCTAGCGGATGGTTCAAGGCAATGTCACAAAAGCAGAAATTTGATTTCGTTTCAAAACCTCCTTCTGAGCCAGCTAAGCGCCTGAGAGAGAGAGTGACAGAAACCACAGATGACAAGTTGACATCTGCAACTCCCAGATCTTTGCCAGTAGGCCGACAGCAACAGGGGCAGCAGCAGACCACCCCACTCGGTAGCACTACCCCTCTTTCCCTGCCTCCTGAGGCTACTCAAAAGGCAGGTGCAGTCTGGCAAATGTAGTGAAGTAAAAGGCTAAAAGTGAAAGGCTAGAAAAGTAGTGGCCACAGAGAGTTGAGAAACACCTTGGAGACAGGGGGGGAGGACCGGCTAAAGACAGAGGCAGACTGCTACAAGGAAGCCTGCGTGGTGGTGAGAGTCTCTTGGAATGCAAACTTAATCAAATTGAGTTGGAACAAGCTTACCCCCTCCTCTGGGGCTTTGTCTAAATGTATTATGGTAAATAACAAACAAGAGCAGTAGATTACCTGACAGGTTGAAACGAAAGTAGAAATATAAAAAACTAGAATCCATTTAACAGTATACAGAGATGATATCTAGACAGTTAAAAAATGTGACTGAATGTGATCACAATGACTGAAAGACCTCATTTCGCAGGTGTCATCAACTCACAACTTGGTCAATCGATTCAATGATTCCTCTGTATTTTACATTTACCCTTGTATGACAAAAAAAGCTCCCACATACACAGTCCTGCCCTTTTATTCCAAAAAAAAAAACTTAGATAGACATTGGCTTTATTCAGACAGCAGTATTCAGTCACTGTGAATGGCAGGTAAATAGACATTGATTACCGATAATTGTCACTGCGCTCTATGGATTTGTGCAGGCCTCTAGAAAGGGCAGATGCTATCTTGGTCTCAACCATGGCTGAAGCTAAATGGAGAGATGCCGATATCTCACTCAGCTAGAGTCAGAATGGGACAGATAGATGAATGTCTTGTCCCGGGCACTTTGTGTGGGTTTGTGTGTGCCGGGGAATGTGTCTGCATCACCCTCAGTTACACACACAAAATAAGTGAGATATACAAATGTGTTGCTTTGGTCACTGTGTTTTTGTCTCCCTCTTTTGTTCTTTACACCCTCCCGGTATCCGTTTCTCTGTTACTTCAGTAAGGCTGTCTTTCGTACCTTCATTGTTTTAATTTACCTCCTCTCTTTTCCTCTGTCCCCTCTCCTTTATTCTCTTATTAATATATCAAACAACAGTTCCACAGCTTAGTGGTTATTACCATTGTTGGAGCTACTGTATTTAGCACCACAGATAAATAAACAGAGGTAGGAGTAAGTGGGGAAACCATGCCTGCAAGGTACAACTTATTCCTGCCCCACAGATTCTTATCTACATCTTATGTTGTATTTTTAGGTCATTGATGAGCCACATCTAAACAATGTTTTTGTGTATTTTTCTCAACCTTTATATCGACCATTACGTACTGTATGCATGATTTAAAACTCTGACTGTACAAGGCAAAAAAAGGTCTTGAAAGAGACCTCTTCTAAGATGTGCTCACTCAGAGGTTCAAGACGTTTCAATGCAAAGTCCATATCTCAAACAAAAATAAAATATTCCCTAAAGTCCTAAGTCCTGCTACTGGCCACTACAAGCTTTGCAATTTATTACACACAATACAACAAGTTTTGGACTGAATGAACAAAATACTGATAATTTTGCCCTTCTTAGAACTTTTAAGGGTTATCTCATCAATACCACAAATTTGCTTACTAAATTTTATGGTTCGATTTTGGTATTTCTAGTACAGAGGTCGGGATTTGGTCCGATAGTACTTTTAAGATGATCAATTGAGTATGAATTTAATTTCAGCTTTATTTATTTGTGCAAATTTGACTCGAGAAGTGTTTAGCCAGTGAGGGTTTATTCACCACACACAGCCATGTGTATTTGTTTGGAGCTTGGATCTCACAGCCTTCCACTAAGTCCAGTTATTTGAAGAATTTTCAACAACTGGCGTAGATGTATCTTCAATTAAGTCCACCTTAGCATTTGTTCGCATCCACTTGAGTGTTACATTACAATACTATAATTGTCCCTACGCAGAGTTAAAGCAAACCAGTTAAAAGCCAAAATGACTCAGAAGCTACTAAGTTGGCAGATGTGTGTTGTCAACATTCCAGGTTTTATGTTGCAGAAAAAGGTCTAACTCTAGCTGGGAAATTTAATTTCTGCGGCAAATGAAGGGAAAAGGGCACCAATACAGAAAGAAGAATGGCACTGTATGTAGATAATCTGTACATAATTGATTGCCATTGTTCTGTAGTGAGTGTGATTCAGTCTGACACCCTCTGCTACGGCAGTATATGGAACTGCTGTGTCATGATGACAATATAACAACTTAGCTTAATTATTTCAGCCTCAACTGAGACACAAAGCAGGATAGCAACTGTAAACTATGAATATGTCACTGAAGCAAATAACATGTCCAACTGGCCAGTGTGCTGATAAATGCCACAGCCCGAGGGACAATGTGTGAGAAAGGCATATACAAACACTCAGAATTCCACTTATCCATTCATTTCAATATTGCCTGAATATAAACTCTTATTTGTTGGATTTTGAAAATGTATATTTTATATAATGCCTGTTTTTCCTATGGTCCTGTCTCACTTGTGCTGAAACTGACGAGACTGACAAAATCAGAGAAAGAACCTGAAAGGCTCAGACACTGAGAGAGAGCGAGACCTTGAGATTGATTCTTGTGTTTTCTTGCTGTGCGAAAGTGAAAGAGGTAGAAAGGCCAAGAGAAACATGGTGTGATGTAGACAGACCTGAAATTTAAGACAGAGCACAGTAGATGAAGGTATAAAGTGACAGAGGAGGAAAAAAAGAGGGAAGTCTGAGAGCGAAAACTGAGCTAGTGTAATAATAACAGAGATGATTCAAAAAGTTAAGTTAGTATAGAGAAAGACGAATGACATGAAGGTAAGAAGAGAATATGTTTATCTTCACACAGCAGCCATATCAGCGAAACAGATGAAAGCAGAAGCAAACTTAACCTGACTTCGGACAATATATTTAAAGCTGCTGTTATCACTATATTTATACTAACAATGGATAAAATGACTACTTGCATCAAAACGGGGTTTGATGATTTTACAGATAATTATCACCTCTGTAGTTCCTCTCAGCTCATGTAGCATTTTAGCACCTTTCAGCTTATTGTTTTGGTTTTACAGCTCTTACCTTTATTTTTTTGATTCACTCTTACAGCTCAAACCCATTTTCAGCAACAGCAGGAACCCATGGAACGCTGCCTCCACAGCACCAGTGACACACAATGTTAGCAAGTAGCTGGTTAAAATAGTGTTGCATTTAGCAAAGCCAGATGTTTTCCCAGGAGTTGATGGAGATCAAAACCGAGCTAAAATGAGAGTGAATATTGCATGTACATTCATCAAGTGGACACAAACACAACTCCAAATTAATACTAATGTTGCTCTCTATGTGATGGATGTGTAAAGGCACTTGTTTAGCAAGTTTGCTGTACCTTAAGGTGAGAATATGTTAGTGTTTTTCTTTTACAGTTTGTTTCCACTGCACCTAAGTGACCAAATGATTATTATTGCAGTTTATTATTGCAGGTTTAAAATTTGAACTGGCCTTCAACATTGGTCAGGGTAAGCAGTCTTGGATAAGGAACAAATCAGAGACTACAGCAATTAAACTGGAATTTATTTGACCCTTAAGTAAGCAAATGCACACACTAAATTTGCATAAAGACTGAACATGGAGTGAATTTTGAGGGAATGTGATTCCACACAAAAGTCAATGGAAAGATATGAGTGGAAGCCAATAGTATAAGTTTTTTGTCATGTCCATGCGAGGTTTAAAATGTTTAAAAAATGTACTGATTTAGTGGCCTTTCTAAACATCATTATGTTCATTTTTACCGTACACAGATGATGCTGTTAGCAAAAGGCTGCGTACGTGTTCATCTATGCTTTCAGTGGTAGTGATGTCATTCCCATCTGCTTCCTACAATTACCACAGTGTTGAAATTCTCCACTTGTTAATAGAAAGAGATGGACAAAGCAAAAGTCAAACAGCCAGTCAAAGTGAAATGGGAAGAGAGTGCAGTAGACCCACACCTTTCTGCCTGGGTTTTTTACAGTTATTGCATTTACATTATGCATCATGAGTGAATCACTGAGCCTTGACATTCAGTGCTTGAGTGAGTACTGACATATGCATGATGATCCTGACATAACTGCTGGCTGTCTGCTCACATGGGCTTCAAACATGCAATATGCTCACTGTTTTACATAAGTAAATGATAAATGAAGCAGTTCTCTGCTCCAAAACTATCCCTTAGGCGTTATGCTTTTGATATACACCGATCAGCCCCAAAACTGAAACCAGTTACCGGTTTTAATGTTATGGCTGAATGGTCAATCTATCTATCTATCTATCTATCTATCTATCTATCTATCTATCTATCTATCTGCTGTACATGCCAAAGATGAATCCTATGGCAGTACTATTTTTGTTTCCACTTAATAAAGACTCATAGAGTAGTGCATGACTGCCTGGGCCTCATTAAATCATGTTAGCTATCTCTGATCTAAGGATCTGCTCTGAGCTGGGCAGTCATCTCAGAAAGAAACAACGGCTGAAATGAAACGAAAGAAATTATTCTTGTCATTGTGGTAATCCAGAATAAATGGCAACATCTTTCTTTGTGTACATTTGTAGGGAGATGTTTATGAACACTCAGGGCTTGTACCTCCTCTCTAGAGGAGAGAAAATTCTCACCCTGGCAGCAGTGCTGCTGCAGATATATAAATGGGACAGGCATGACAAAAGATGTAGAATTGCACCTAGGCAGTATGGTCCATCACAAAAGTATACATTATGGTTTTACATTTTGGATCTGGGTTGGGGCTTGGGAGATTATAAGAGATACGGCCGAGATAGGAGATGCAATTTGGTATGTTGTTATGTATTCCATGTACTGCCACACCAGGGATCATCCCCATGCTCCATCCATCCATTTTCCATATACAGCCCCCCTGAGTCTCAGGGGGCTGGAAGCTATCCCGGGACAAATTGGATGAAAGGCAGGATACAGCCTGGACGGGATTCCAGTCTATCACAGAGCTAACACATATACACAGACAACCGTTCACACTCACATTCATAATTCACCTGATAAGCAAGTCTTTGCACAGCAGGATGAAACCCTTGCAAACATGAAACTCCTCAGAGAACAGCAAGGTCAGTTTCAATTCCAAGACCTTCTTGCTGTGAGGAATCAATACTAACCAATAAATCATCATATTGGTCCATGCCTGTACTACTATATTAAAATTATAATTCCAGATTCTATGTGGCTAGCGTGCTAGTGTTCCTGACAGAAACAGATCTTTTTTCAAATCAAATATATTCAGTTATCAGCCTTTATGTGTTTTTGCCAGAGGTGGGCCAAAGTCATTCTTTTGTAAGTCACCGGTAAGTCTAATGTCCTGGCTACGAAGTCCCAAGTCAAGAGCAAGAAGTTCCAAGTCAAGACCCAAGTTAAGACCAGCAAGTCCCAAGTCAAGTCTCAAATTAAGAACAACAATTTCTGAGTCAAGTCCCAAACCAAGAAAAAGTTCCTAGTCAAATCCCAAGTGAAGACCATCAATTCTCAAGTTCAGACCAACAAGTCCCAAGTCAAGTTCAAAGTTACGACCAAAAAGGTACCATGTCAAGTCCCAAGTTAAGACCAACAAGTCCCCAGTCAAGCCCCAAGTTAAGACCAACAAGGTCAGGTCAAGTCCCAAGTCAAGAGCAAGTTCTATGTCAAGTCCAAATTAAAACCAACAAGTCGAAAGTTAAGACCAGAAAGTCCCATGTCAGATCCAAAATTAAGACCAACAAGTTCCAAGGCAAGGGCCAAGTTAAGTCGATAACAAGAAATCAAAAGTCAAGTTCCAAGTCAAGACCAACAAGTCCAAAATAAAGACCAACAAGGTGCCTGTGTCTTACTCGAGGCCAAGTCATGAGACTTTGGCCATAGTCCTTGACTTTCATCAGATTCAAAATCAACTTTATTAGCCAAGTATACTGACACATATGTCCCATATGACACTGGGTGTTAGTAGCTCCTAATATACATATACATACATTTATGTTTGTATATGTTACAGTGTGTTTCCCACAGAGACTGAAAGCTAGTGTGACAGGGAAAAAAGAGACTTCAAGACAGAATGTTCCAGCTTGTACATTCACTATATTGAACATTTACGTGTTTCATTACAATATACAAACTTCCTGTGGTGCCATCCACAGTTATTCCCTTTATGGTGCATGTTAACACACAAGGGGGAGGCTTCCACAGACGTCCCCAGTGTTTTTCAGTGCATTAATGTTTCAACACACACAAAAATATAGTTGAATGTAGCTAATCTTTAAAACATGATTTTTTTTTTCAATTTACCTGAAGCAGGTCTTTAGTGGTCACATGGCATTACAACTGTTTGCACAATTAGTGCAAGTGCTTGTGCTCATACACACACAACACACGCAGACACACACACATACAGTACATACTCACTCTACCTCTCTGTTTGTAACTCACCCAGGAAATGTTATGTTTTATGCATAAGCTAAATATGACGTTTAGGCCACCAGAGATAAACTCTCAGAGGACACTTTTAGGAGTTTTACTACTTCGTACTATTTAGACGAAAAATGAGAGAGAAAGAGATGAAGACAGAGTCTCAAATAATTTATAAAAGATCATATAGATCATGTTTGACACTTTATGATTTACAGCAACCTTTTGAATTCAAGACATGAATTGACCACACAATAGGCTACCAGTTGACAAAACACTAACATCTAAAGAAGTGACAATATTGATGTGAAGATAACAGGACTTGTGTTTGACTTGCAGCCACAACAATCCATGGAATCCATCAAAGCAAACGTTCCAGGCAACAAAAACGCTCTGCATCTCTCTGATATCTTGTATGAAACTTGAGTGTTGCAGAAACCTTAATGTAAATGACATTGTGAGCTGACGATAGCTGTATTCTTCTGAGTCTCCAAACTCACAAAACTGGCCTTAAGTGAATTCATATCCAATACATATAGACCTACCCAATGCTGCAAAGTGAGGACACACGTCTTCACAGTCACATAATTACATATTCAACAAACAACTCCAACAATTCAACACAGACTTTCTATTTTGGCAAATACTTACTTTTGCCAAATACACTAATCATTTTGAGTCTTTCGCACCTTTATTTTGTTTAATGGCAGAGTACTAAATCTGTTTATCGAAACAAATGAAAACATATATAATGACAGCTTTTAATTTAATAAATGGATGGCTGAAAAAGTCGGCTTTACAACAACTGAGAAATAACATTGTCTCGTATTTAAACTGACAAGGATATATTTAATTGTGCTGTTCTGACTGGCCCTCATATCTTTAAATGTTTGCTGTCAATAAAAAAGGGTGGGAATTTGCCAATTCATCTACATGTAGGTTAAGTATCATCTTTTATTTTTTGTTTGTAGTGTTGTGATATAAACAGCATTCTGCTAGATGGGAATCCAGGATTTGATAATACTTACAAATCTGCAGTAACCCAAGACACATAGCAGCGAACAAATATGAGTGTTTCCTACTGAAACTGAAAATGTAATTGATTTCCTAATGAGCATTCATTCCCAAGCACCTCTTTGCTATGCAAAGAGATGATGAAGAAAATTAATTTTCTGGATTGCCAGACTTCAGATTGATCCAGCCGAATGTCATTTGAGTTAAAAGGTCTCAGGATAAATGATGATTGGATCACAATGCAGTATGAAAAGTTCACATTGTACTTTTTACTGACTGAAATTGAAGTGTATTGGAACACACATTCACATTTTGACCTAATTCATTTTGAAATAGGATTATATAGTTAAAATAAAACTCACAGTAGCTGTAATATCATCTAGTGTAAATCTAAAGGTGGTTGGCAATACTTAGTCTACGCTTACTGATATAGAAATATTAGAAGTAAAGGGTAAAGTTAACAGCATGGTTTACGGAGTGACCCATGCACAATCTCTTCTGCATCTGTGTGCGCACCCAACAATTATTCTGTACATAATTTTGTGAGTCACACTCTTGTCCATGCATGAGCTGCCATTGCTCTCTGACACTGTAGTGGGTGCTGTGATCTAATCTACAGCAAGCACACAGGAATACTGCTGTAGAAAAAGAAAACAGGACAAGCTGAATGTGACACGTCTTTGTCACAACTTTTACAGTGCCCATTTGTGACCACTGTACGGCACATGTGCTGTTTTTTACTTGCTTTTCTGTTTTTCTGGTCTTTACAAATATGTTGCTAATCTGATTGTTGGGTCACATAGACCAGGGAGCCAATCATCAACAGGGCAGGCAGTGATGATTAATATTTAGATTGGCAGGCACCAGGTCCACATGCTGGCTGCAATTACGAAACTGCGGAGGTGTTTGTGGCTGCATGTGGAGCCTGGTGTGAGAAGCATGCAACAGGCCTAACACAATATATAACCACAAACCACAGCCTACAAAAAATGACCAGCAACTCTTTTTCCCGAAAAGCATTCATAGGGTTGCACTAAGTTGTTCACATGACAAGTTGTGTTACGAATGAACAAGAGAGTTTGAGAGGGAAGTTCAAACCCTACCTCCTTTGTCATCTACACACACCTTGTCATTTGCGGTGTGAAGCTGGCATGTATACCAGACCGCTGGTTTCGAAAAGTGACAGAAATTATTGGACCAAGCCCCCCGAATTCGATATCACAAAGGTGTGAATGACATGTTTTTCCAAAGTTGTTCGGTGGTCCAACAAGCAGATCTATTGGAGTATACTGGTGCCTTTAGACTGCATCAGTTTTAGTTAGGTGTACCATTAAAAACTGGCAACTGAGTGTCTACACATACTCTATAATTTGGGTGAACTGACCTTTTAAGAATGAACTTATGTCCACCTTCTTAACTTGATTTATTGTATGTATTTCAAAGAAACATTAAATTAGTGAGACAATCTGCTAAGGAGACAGTGTGTCAAGCACTTAAGTAGTAAGACACACTATTATTTCAGCAATATGATGTTCAATAAGAAAGTCTGGTGTCACGGGCATAAGGAGTAGACGCAGAAAAATAATGTAACAAATGAATGAAGAACTCCAGAGTGCATAAGTAATAAGGAACAAGGTTATTTCAAAAGTCAATTAAGGTTTAAAGAAGCCTGCCACCATAATGGTGATAAAGACCAAAATAAATCCGAGTGAACTGACTTTTCAGCTAACAGAGCCCCGTGTGATCATATTGAGTCTGTTTGAAAAGACTATGCATTTCATAACCCTTGTAGGACATATTTTAAGCCCTGTTTTGGATTATTATTATTGTATAATAATAAGTCCTAGACCTGAGAGACCATGAGGAAAAACAAGGCACTGGCACACTGTGAAGAGCTGCTGAGAAAGTAAAACTGGCAGTATTGTTGTAGTAACAGATTTAAACCTTTACTGTAGCACTCACTACAGTCTCATTTGGGGGAGGCTGTGAATTTTTGCAGAACTGTTATCTGCAGTTTAGCCGTCTTGATTAAAATGTCTCTGTTTCAGAGAGTATATCTATAGAGAAAATAATTTCTTCAATTTCTCACTCTGGTAAAAGGCTTTGAGGTCAAGAAATGAATATTACAGTGTAATAAGTAATTTTTCATCTTCAAGATAGCAGCTGCCTCATGTCACTAAGGATACAGCTATCAGGAACTTATACAGTATTTACTTGTTGAAGATAACACATAACACATTAAGATAACACAAGTTAACGAAACAAAGTGTCAAGATGTCTCATCTTGAGATTAAATATCTGACATTATTTATTTATTATAGGAAAGTGGTCCATTATTTATTTATTATAGGAAAGTGGTTTCAGACTTTTGGACCCCGGTTGTGTCCGAGCAGCATTGGCCCCAAGATCTCTCCTGATCAAAAGCCATCTGGAGGCCCTCTCTGCAGCTTCCATGGTGGACTTGGTGTCCTTCCTCTTTGCAGCTCCAGTAATGCCAAGTAGGGTGAAGACCTTGCACAGCGAGCGGCGAGCAAAGCCTCTAAATTCCACTTCGACAGGCTCGCAGAAAGCCTTCCAGCCTCTCAACCGGCCCGGCTCCACCAGCTTCTGGTAATGAGACCGCTTCTGCTCATTTGCCTCCTTTATGCGGTCCTTCCAGGAAACTATCAGCTCTATCAAAAGCACCCACTTTGTAAAGGCTGATGTTGTCACCACGTCTGGCCTCAATGAAGTTGTTATAATGTGGTCTGGGTACTTGATCTGCCTCCCCAAGTCCACTTGCAGCTCCCAGTCTGATGCAGAGGTGAGCAGACCAGCTGCTGGACTGGGCTGTGCCCTAGGCTGCTCTCCAGCCCCGACAAAGGTGATGTTCCTCTGGCTGCGTATGCACTTGATGTTAGCCATGGTATTGGAGATGGCTTCTGGAACTGGCTTCAGCACCAAGTCATGTCGTCAGCAGTAGCGGCCCTCCCCAAGGGCTGTTGGGAAGCTGCTAAGTATGTGCTTCAGGGAACCTTTTCCGGGGCACTGAGGACATGCTGAAGTATCACTCTTGCACCATATATGGAGATTTGCTGGGCTGGGTAGGACATCATACACAGCTTGGAACATGAACTTGATTCGCTGGGGTTCCGCCTACCATATGTCAGACCAACTTATCTTCAGCTCCAGCACAACCTCCCACCTAGTCCATGCTCCCTGCTGCCACATGCCCACCATCCCGCTGGTCTGTTCCTCCTCGACTCCTGCTCACACCTCCTCCATGACCACCGTCTATCCTTGCCATGGGCCTTGTCATAGCGAGGTTTTGGGATGGCTCCCATCTCTGCCCGTCCTGTCGCCGCTGTGCCCACCAAAGCCCTGTGTCTCATGCGAGACTAAGCGATCTTCAAGCCTGGGCTCTCCACTTCCTGCCTGTTCTCACAAGAATGCCTGCTGAAGACACTCTGGAGTGTAAGTCAGATTTGTCTACCATGGTGAGTAAAGTCTCAAGCTCCTTGATGGTTGCTTGGACTGCAGTTGCAACCCTGAGCCTACAGTCAAAGACCTTGCCAAGGCTTCTGACTGGTCTCTCGGTGATGGATGGGATTGCAATGCTATCCTAAATCTAACCACAGACAGGAGGACTCTGGATATAAACCCTGGTCTCTAGTGTGACAGGCAGGCGCTATGCCCGCCATTCACCCCAACCATCGCCTGGCGACTCAGCTGCCGTTAATAAAAGTAGCACTTTATTCATGCTGTAGTGTAAACTGCAAATTGGAAAAAAATGCTAAAGGGGTACCCAATGCATTAAGAGAAAGTGTTGGGTTAAGTTATAAATAGTAGAAACCTACTAAAATTTACCTTGTGGAGTTTTTGACCACTAGTATCACTATGGAGCAACGGTTTTCCAAGTGGGTCCCCATTTTGTTGGTTTTAAACATGTACGCACTTGAGAGATGCATAGCCCTGCTGATGGTTTCACATTATTCCCTGATCTTCAGGTAGCGATACCTGAAGTACCAAGAAACTAAGCAGAGTCTGCAAAAAGCAGGAAATAAGAAGACTCCAAGCTAATACATGGATGTGAACAATGCAAGTTTCACACTTGCCAAAAAACATGCCTTTGCAAATGTTTTTTGAGGCCTCAAGGATAAACTCGACAGATTTTGCCGATAAAAACCATCAAAAGCTGATCATCTTCACCAAGAAGCTCATGGGTTCACTGATAAGCATTGCATACATTGACGACTAGTCAGTGAAGCTGTCCTCTCCTCTAGTAACCATCCCTCCACAGATTTAAGTTATCACTGTCAGTCAGATTATTGTGGAAGTTAGTGCTGTAGCTAACTGCTATGGCTGCTACTATGACTTCCAAAGCTAACATCAAGTGAAGTTTTTTCTAATGGCCAGGTTTAGCTTGTCGTCCCAAATTTCACCGGATACATGGATATGCCCCTGAGAATAATTTTACAGAAAGAGAAAAGAGATGAATTTTGATATAAAAATATGTCAGTATCTCAGTGTGTATAGCCTAATCAGTAGTCTGTAAAAATCATTGCTATTGCTGGCTAGCACTGACTAGCCTTGGCTGCCACCTTAGGTGCTGTAAGGTGGTTAGCTTTGTACTTTACCAGCTAAATTAGCAGCCAGTTGGATTTGGTAATGCTGAATGGAAGCTAGAATATTTTCTGCCAGTGTCTTGGCTAGCATGAGCTAGCGCCTGTGACCCTAAACTGGTCGCAGGTGTGACTATTCTCATTAGTTGGACAATGGCTTGTGTTACTTTCATAAGGAGAAAAGTGCTATGTCAATAGCCTTCCAGGATTAGGACACTCTACCTGTAAAAACACCTGTGTTCGCAACTTTGGATTCAGCAAACCTAATGGAGACTGCCAGGTATAAATTATTTAACGTTTACTCAGTCGGCTCCAAACTAATCAACATCATGTCAGAGAAGTCACCAGAGTAGCTGCCTTTTGTTAAAGCGGAAATGTAAACTTTGTAAACAGCACTTTGCATATCAGAGCTGAACAACCAACATGGCTTATCGTACGACACAGTAGACCAACTTGTCTGCATTAGGATTCTCCATCAACTTTAGTGTTTGACGCTTGAGGCTTTGAGTGTATATTCCTCAATAGTTCTTGTGCTGAGATCACCAGTTGATATAGTTCTATTTTCGCAAATTATATGAATATAGGCGGGTGCTGGTTGGCTCTGAGTCTGTTGTTACCATCAGCATAAAATACTTAGGTTAAAATGATTTCATATGCTGCAAATACTAGTTTTTTATTTTTATTCATATTTTATTGAGGCTAATAAGGCTACCAGGTAGAGTTCACTAAATGCACTGTGATTTAGTTAATACACGGAAAACATGCAGATTTTTTTTCCCTGTGACCAATTGATTGGTCAAAGAGTAAGAACGATTTCAGTTGACCAAGGTTTTCTTTAGTTGACTACAGCCCTACTTTCCTGTTATTTGAAGAACCTTTTGGATGGGAAGCATAGGCCAAGTTGATGCTATGCTACAGTGGAAAAAAAAACAGTGCCTATAACATTATACTGAGACAATTTGAAAAAAACAAAAAAACATAAACTCACTGGGGAGTGGCCACCACACAAAAGTATCGCAGTGTAGTGACTTTAAAATAATTTGAAACATATTACTGGAGGGCCACTAAACCCTTCTTTCCAAGTCTTTGTGGGAATATTACAAGAGTATTACACAGGACTTGAAACCAAGTCACATAGTGCTTTGGAAATCAACTGTATCTTTCAGCGTGTATCTATCATGTTTTTGTGCAGTTTGGTCATCACACTTTTTCGGCTTCCTGTAAATAGTGTTTTTGTTTTGTTCTTTCATTCCCGTCAACTCACAGCTTTTTTTTTTTATCCCTTAGCATCTAGCATGTTGTTGTCATCCTTTTCTCTTTCAGTCGTCAGTGCGCAGCGGAGTGGCAGCAACGACGTGGGAGAGAGGTGGGCAGCGGATGGTATGAAGCAATGCTAATTCTCCAGACATGATCCCACAAGGTCGGGGACACACAGCCAGCTCTGTGAGCCGCTGACATGCTCAGTACACCCCGGCAGAAACACCTTGCTGACTGATGCAGCCTCAGGGCGTTTTAATTATGCTCTCAGCCATCGTCCTGTGTGTGTGTGTGTTTGTTATGGGACTGGTGATGCGTGGGGGGAGTTCAGAAACACAGTTGGATTTTAAATAGTCCCTGTTGTCTCCTATTGTCTCTCATGCTTTGATGTTTCCGATAGTGAATAGTTGGTCATTAGCACGCTCACACAATTTGGCACATCTTTCCCTCTTTCTCATTCTCTCCTTCATTTCCTTTTTCCAGATTAACAGTCAGCACCTGCCTCTCGTCCCTGCTCTCCTTACATTAATCCTTCTTTATCTATAGGTAGCATTTGTCTCTGTCACATTTTTCTGATTCCATTTTGCATTACAGCACTCTGCCTGTAATTGTTTTCTCTCCCAATACAATAATTAACCCCACACTCTCTCCTTTCCATCCCTCCATTCCCCAACCGCTTACCCCCTCTCCCCCCGTCCGTCATCCTTCTTCTTTTTAAGTAGCATTTCCTTTTCTCATAATAGCATAGCAGTGTGTTCTGCTTGCGGAGAGAGCAATGTAATTTATCAGCACATGGGAAATTACGGACTATTGTTGTTTGGGAATGAACAGGGGCGGTGGTGTAAAATAGGTTTAAGCACGTAAATGAATCATCAAGCCAAGCCTTCTAACTCTTTTTTTCCTCTGGATTTCTATTTCATTCTTTCTCTCTCTCTCTCTCTCTCTCTCTCTCTCTCATCCAGCTCCAGCTGCTTTTGTTGTCTATCTCCTTTTTCTATGTATTTCTTTCCCTTTTCCAGCCTGATCTCTATTTCAGACTTGGTTTGTTCCATTTCATGTAGGGAGCTGCCGCTCGACCTCTGCAGCCTTTTCTATTGTTGGTTGTTATGCTGGGAATCCAGGATTTGAAGCTTACTGTAAATTCTCTCTAAATGGTGTCCTCATCTGCAGAGTGAACTAGGCTTTTATTTGAAAACAAGCTTATAGTCGATCCAAGCCTTTATTCCTAATTTCCCTTCTTTACAAGTCACCTTCCACATATTTCAGTAAGAGGCCACCCTGTTTTCTGATCTGCTTTGTTTAAATTTGCAGTTAATGCTGTTAACCTCCCCCATGTATACTTGATTTAGATCAAGTCTTGAAATTCAGTTACTCACGCAGTTCTTCATTTGGATGCCATTAAACAACAGCAGAAGCATTTACAGTTTCCGTTGCACAACATCACATCACATCACATCACATCTCATCACATTTTGTTTTTATCGATACGCCGACGTTTGCACCTCAGCCAAGCATAAAAAATGTGTCACAATATTTTTAATTTTTACCGTTTCCACTCAGGTTTTTTTATTCACATTTTCAATTTGCACAGTTGGACAGTTTGATCTAAACACACTTTGTGTAATGATCAGGAACGAATTGGAGCCTCTGAATTAACTACTACACTTAACAGCCTGTTTTAACTTATGCACCTGCTGTTGTATTTTGTATAATGTATGTATTTATTATCTGTATTCATTGTATATCATTTGCCCCATTTTTAACTGTACATATATGGATGAAAGTGTGTCTATGTACATATATGACTGTGTGTGTAATACCATCAACTACATCAACATCTCTACACCCTCAATAATTTACAAATTAAAATCCCAGATAACTGTTGTAGCAATCAGTAGGATGCTAATGAACAAAACTGTGAAGTAATTCTCCATTGTTTTATATGAATATACTGATTAATGTAGCACCAGGGAAAATCTAACACACTACATGCAATATGTCTAGTAAGCTAGAAAGGAGCACCAGGTTAGGGGGAATAAGTTTTCTCATTTTGGGAAGTATAACAGGGGTACAGGTTTCAAGGTCCCTTCAAGTTACACATCTCATGTACATTCCAGCAAATTCTACCATGGATCCGAGTAGCCTCTGTTCCACTAGCCTCTGTAACTCAATACTATCCGTCATTCAGCATTTCTTCAATCACTCTTCCTGAAAAAGTGTGTTCACTATGCACTACAGCTCTTGCTTCACGGAATTCAGACCCTTTGTAATTTTAACAAAGTTAAACAATGATTACATTGTGAACACATAAACTATAGATCCGACGAAAATCTACAAGTAGGTACCTGTGTCATTGTAACTTGGTGTCGTCCATATGTATAAAACTCACCAACACTCTCTCCTAAAGTCATTCTGTCGTCCGAACTAAGAGTGACCCCTTGACTCACTCATGGACTCCCCTCTTCTGTTGTGCCGCGAAATTTAGCCTGTGAATGTCTAGGGCTTATGGGGAAACAGTGTTCATTAAAAGCCGCCAAAAACATAAACATCAAATTAAGAACATTAATATATAATTGTTCAAAAAAAAACTACGGTCCTAATATGAACGTGAAGTGAGCCCTATGCCATACTGTTGAGAAAGGATCTGTTCCAAGTCTGGATTTTTTGTTATTATGGCAGTTACAGTTGCCAGTGGGACTTTGAATGAGATTTTCTTACTTCTGGAGTTCCGGTCTCACTTTGGCTCACTATAATTAAGGAGTAAAAACAGTGTTTCTGTTTAAAAGAGAAACTCAGAGAAATAGAGTTGTGAATGTGGCATCACTGTAGCATCAACCCTCCCGACCTGAATGTATTCGTGCCGGCTACTATTTGAGACAGTGTCATTATTTGAATTGTATCTCTTCTTTGACAATTTTATGTTTTCTGCTGTTTGACATCACTGTAAACTGCTCCAACATACAGCATACGGTAAGAGAGCATTTTCTCTTCCTCTATCTCTTTCTTTGCACATTCTTCGTTCTGCATTTGTGTCACTGGCTCTGAGGGCTATTCTATTTAAAATGAAATGTAAGATTCAAATGTGCCTCAGAGAAATAAAATACTCTTATGCCATGTGTTGCAACAGCAGTAGATAATCTTGAAATGAAAGAACAGCAGTTACAGTAAGGGGGCCACTAAAGTCACTTCATAAACAGCACCATTTAATCATTCCTAGGAAAGATCTTTATCAGAGGAAACAGAATTTGAAATGCACAGTTGGTCTTTCTTTAATCTCCTCGACCCTCCGCCATCTCGGAGATAACTGAAGTGTTGTGTATGTGTGTGTGTGAGAGGAAATGCATACGTCTGCTTGCGTCACGCACCTGCACATTTGTCCAGGTAATTTTGTGCATATGAATGTCTTAGTGCGTACTGTAAGTACTGTATGATTTTGACCCATTAGAGGGATTCTGTCAGAAAAAAAAAACTATCTCGTCTGTTACACAGTAGGTTATTGAATCACTCAAGCAAATATTTATTTCAACAGAAGTCACTTTTTGCAAAACAGTTAATACAGTGCCCAAAACTGAGTAGCATTTGCCAAAATTACACATTTCTTAATGCTCCAAGTTTTTCTAAAAACAAGCCCGAGCTGGCATGAAATTTCACAAACTGGTACAAAAGCGTATACATTTTCAAATGTCTAACTGAAACTTATTTAAATCAGTCACTGTGCCCTTCTGTGCCCAAACAAATGCTAATATTTTCAAAATGTCAAAATTTTGATATTATAGTTAAATTAATGAAATGTAAATACATATTTTACTACTGTATAACTGTTTCCTTTTTCCAGCTTTAGAATTCAGACAATTGAGGAACAACTGTACCTCCACCAGAAAGAAATGGAGACAACGTGAGTAGACGTGGAAAAACTGACTGATTTTTTTTATAAGCAGGTCACACACACAATTCAGTGATCTGCAAGACTGATGGAACAAAACATTGTCCCAGATAGAAATGTGAAATCTCACCAGCATTTGCAATTCAAGTAGAACAGTGTTGTGGTGTAACATTTCCAGGACTGTATTTGGGTAGATGGATGTGGTCTGGAACAATGGTGTTCCACATCTGGAACCATGATTGAAGTGACTATAGTAAACCTTACCCAAATGTGGTGTCACATTTTTACCGACTCTTTCACCAGTAATGTTCCTTCCAGGTCTTTGTGTGTGCTGACAGTTTGGTAACTTTACATTGTTGATATTTGCAAACATATTTCTTGACTGGTTTGGGAGAGTTACTTTGAAAAAGTATTAATTTCTTGTAAGACTACTAAAATGCGAAGGGTTTACTCACTACTTGATGATGGAGAGAACTTTCTTTTGTCTTTCTAGTCAACATTGTCAAACAGTTGATTTAGCAGTCATAGCATTGGACACTAGCTACAAGGAGTTTGGTTTGGGGCAAGAGGGGATCACCCACAGGCAATCCTGCATGCTTTAAAACTTCATGTTCCCTTTGCAAGCCCTTACTTATGTGAAGCTAGATTTAGTGCTCACATTAGCACAAACGTTCTGGTCCAGACGAAATGTGAGAGTTGAGGTGAGATGCACACTCTCTACATGACCCGCTGTCTTTAACTTTCAGTGCAACATGCAGTCACAACCATCTTGTTAGACATTAAGTGCGTTTTCAATCCACCTGCTTTATGCACATTTTCAAATTGTGCATAAAAACCTGAGTAGAAATCCCCAAAATTTGAGAGAAAAAGTCTAAATATCGCAAAACAGTTTTTACACTTGGCTCAAGTAGAAAAATTGCTGTTTCAGTAAAAACAAAATGTGACAAAGTGCAATGGAAACAGACTTAATGAAAAAATGTTGACGTACATTCAGCACCTGACGTTCACTAAAGCTTCCGCAACAATGAAATGATGAAAAATAGTGGCAGATGAAAATATCAGATCTGCTTGAAGCATTGATGAGTCTGTAACTTTACTCAAATGAACCCTGAAACAAACATAAATGCCAGATTTCCATCATGTTTTCCACATAGTTTTCATTTGTTTGAGGTTTGACTGGAGTTCCTTTATTTACATCATCTTGTTCGGCCCTCTTCTTCTGCAGCAGCTTAATGGCACCCGACTGAAGAATTAGGGCAACCTTTATCTCAATGTCTCCAGCTTCAAAAACAAAAACACTGGGATCGTCTGGTATAAAGAATAACTCTTTAACTGCGTGACCTATTAAAAAAATGATTTTGGTGAATTGTTTAGAATATTTCTAGACTGGCAGCTATGCTACAGTCAAGTGTGTAGTGCATTGAAAAGACATAGGAAGGCTTCATGTTAATGTCTGTATGCAAGGGACAGGTGTCAATTATTTGTTGTACACACTCCTTTAAACAACATCTGTCTTAAGAAAAATTCTATAAAACTTGCCAACAAATAAGCAAAGCAAAATCATAGGCTGGTGTTGTGAGATTAAGTGTGTCTGCTTGCCAGAAAAATGTGCAAACAAAATTTTGTACTGTTACAACTCACAGCTTAACCATACAACAGCTGGTCTGGGTGCAGTTGTGAAAGGTCAGTTGAAACAATAAAAAGGGTCATATTTTTCTTTGAGTCTTAGTATTCACTGCACCTAAAGTTATGTGAAAAATTGAAAGAGGCTGCTACTGAGTACACATGATGTGGGATATAACTGTTTACACCTCGGTTAAGAATCCTCGAGGTGTCAAAAAACCACTGTGTTTTTGAAATTCTAATCCAAAAACAAAGCTACTGGAAAGGTGCATAGTGAGAACTTTGCTACATAGTCAAGGCTGAAGTCTCTATTGCCACCCACAATGTGATATGCTCTATATAAAAGACCTTGGCTAAACTCACCGAGCACTTTGTTAGGGACACCTGTACTCCTGCTTATTCATGCAGTTGTCCAATCAGCCAATCATGTTGCAGCAGTGCAATGCACAAAATCATGCAGATACAGGTCAGAAGCGTCAGTTAAACGTTCACATCAAACTTCAGAATGAGGAAAAAATGTGATCCCAGTGACTTGACCATGGCAGGATTGTTGGTTCCAGATGGGCTGGTTTGAGTATTTGTCAGTCAATCATGGTTTGATGCCACAGCCTATCTGACTATTGTTGCTGACCATGTGCATCCCTCTAGGGCCACAATTTACCATCTTCTAATGGTTACTTCCAGCATGATAGTGTCACAAAGCAAAGGTCTTTTCCAACTGGTTTCATGAACATGACAATGAGTTCATTGTACTTCAGTGGCCCCCCCACTCCCCAGATCTGAATCCGATAGAACACCTTTTGGATGTGGTAGAACAGGATATTTGCAGCATGAATGTTCAGTTGACAAATCTGCAGAAATGATGTGATGCAATCATTTCAACATGGACCAGAATCTCAAAGGAAAGTTTCCATCATCTTGTGGAATCCATGCAACGAAGAACTGAGGCTGCAAAGTGAGGAACTACCCAGTGTTAGTATGTGGGTTTTCTAATAAAGTGCTCAGTGACTGTATGTAAACAAGGGCTTTGGTTGCTTTCTTTAATTGGAGTCTGGTTCTTCACATTCTCTGAAGTAAATATCCACTAAAGTTCGGTTGAGGTTGTGATAGAACTAAGACTAAAGTAGTGGCCTTGTGAAAATATAAAATCATACTTACTTTTAAAAACAAACCAAAGGACTGCACAACTTTTTCACTTGATTTGCAAAAAAAAAAAAAAAAAAAAATCGCTTAAGTAACAACCTTCAATGTGACTCATTAGATGATAAGATATCAATATTTCTGTTTCAGGTAACCTAGTAATGCGTGGCCCCCTACACAATGACTGATTTAGGATACAGTAGATCTTAATAGGTTCAGTATCTCTATATGATTTTTAAATAAGAAGCTCTGTTTGCATTAATTAATAGTGCACATATGCAAAACATTCAACAGCACAACATGCATTCATTGGTGCTTAAAAGTTGGACACCTTTTTAGTGATATTGTCATCATATGTATAACTAGTGCTGCCACTGGTTGCCAAAATACAGTAACACTTCTGTATTAAAGGTTCCCTGTGGAGTTTTGGACCACTAGCAAGGCTCTGGAGAAATGTTTTTTATGAGTGGGTGACTTTTGTGTTTCCATCTCATGCATGATCATGTACTTTCATGTGCAGGACTATGCGGGCGACACAATGTCGCCCTCCTGCCGCAGTATTCCACTAACTGACGGTTGGTGGCCATAACATGCCCACAACTTTGAAAATGTTTTATGAGGAAACAAATGCATTTGACGTGTTTGTTGGGCCAAAAGGATATGTATCAAACACTGAATGTAATCATAACTATTTACTGGCAATAAGAAAAAAATAAATAAATTAAAAAAATCCAAAGGAAACATTTATTCAGTAGTATTTGTGTAAAATGGCTTTGGCACTTGTGTTGAGTAGTGAGGAAGAAGTCCTTAGCCATCTTTAATTTTCGTTTCGTTTTACTAGCAGCATGGCTCTGTCGATTTTTAGGACTCACTTTAGGAAAATCACTGTTTAGGCCAGGGACTTGGGACTTCAGTGCAGGACTTGACCCTGAGACTTTGTCCCACCTCAGCTTTTCTGCCAAAAAGATGATTACAGGGTTGTAAAGATGTTAAGATGATGCTCATTATTCGATCAGAGTAGCACTGACAAACTGTTTTTCAGCCTCTTCTCCGGGGGGGTTGGGTAATTATTCAATGTGACACACACACACACACGTACACACATAGAGCAGGAACGCAGGCGTTTACTTCTAAAAACGCAAAACCACTTCAGCACGTGCCGGCACGCACAAATGTATGTCCCGTATGTGTGTATATGAGTGAGAAAGAGAAGAGAGGAGAGAAAGAGAGAGAGCTGGATTGTGTATTTTCACGTGGCCTAGTGAATGACTCTGTGTCCTTGTATTTGAACGAGGGGGCGATAAATTCATTTATTTCAGCCGTCAGTGATGACTGGCTGGTGGGAGGGAAATTAAAAATTACCGCATCAGGTAAACACCGATTGTGCCTCTGTGTGTGCAATTTGTGCGTGTCTATGGTGCATGTTTTTTCTGCGTGTGTGTCAGTCTATGTGTTTGTGTGTGCATGCCCTAGAAAAAATAAACCCCCCCCCGCCTCCAAAACAGATTAAAAATGAGCAGAAGCAATTAGTATTTTGGGTACCGAAACAATAATTTAACAGCCTGCATCAGACACAAATGCAAACATAAATCTCTCCTGCTTAAGCGAATATCACATTGGGTTTAATCCTTCAGGAAGGGCTAAAAAAAACTTTACATAAAAAGTAATTATGCAAAGGTAATAAGTACATTTCCCATTTGTTCCACTTTATGCTTATAAGATGTGATACATGTATGTGTTGATTTAACACTTTTTTTAATGCATGGTATTCTATCTAACTTTTTTTCACCATTTGTGTTACCAGAAAGAAAAACTCTAAACCACAGAATCATGGTAGTTGTTTTATACACTTTAGGACTGTGCATTTTTGGGGGAACTCATGTATAGTTGTTTATTTTGCAAATGTGAATTTCCTTTGTCTCTGGCCCTTAAAGCCAGACCAGGGTACAACTAAAGCTTTCAAGATCTCAAACAGCTGTAACACTCAGACTACGAGAGGTTCAATCACAGACAAGTGTTGGGCAAAATGTAATCAGGTACTTGTTACTCATCATTGAAAAGAATTACAGTCATTATTAATCGCGAAAAGTGATTAGTTATTTACACGTATAACTAGAAAAGAAGACGTTGTGATTTAACAAAAAGCAAGCCTAAGGTTAGGAGGTACTGATCATCAGCAGCTACTCATTAGATGAGAAGATATCACACACTGCTCAAGGGGTCTCAAATGTGTGGCTGGGAAAGGCATACACTGCAACAGCTGTACAGTCTCAATGAGGCCTAATGTAACATAGGATTTAACCTTTACTTTCAAAACTCCAATATCCGGTGTGTGTAATCAAATATATTCTTCTCGTTCTGGCAGACCCTGAAACCCTTTTGCCTCACTCTGCACTTGTTGGTGTAAAACCTTGTTTGAAACTCGTTCGCAAAGCTGGAAGTGTCCACGTGGGATCAGGAGGCCTCTCGGCGAATGCACTTGAACATGGCCACTTGACTGCCTCTGCATTTCAGTTCAGATGACGGTGCCATTGTCCAGCTGCTATTCGCTAGCATTCCAAAACATCTCTAAACATTATATCACTCCTTATATGATCAACTAATTTCTAAACACATTGGTGTAAAGAGTTTTGAAGATGGGAGTTTATTTCCGCTCTATAATGGCGCTGTCGGTTTTATGTTTCTGTTACTCTACAGTGAAGGCATACTGTATATAACAGTATCAAGAAAAGGTTATTCTTCTGTGTTTCTGTTATTCAGATGTTAAGAAATGTACCTCACATGAGCAAACTATTAAGTGTGTACACACTCATTCCATCCATACAGAGCAGATTAAACTAGCAGCATATGGATGTGGCTATTTGACTGCCTCTGCATTTTAATTAGAGGGAGAACTGAAGCAGAACACACAATAATTCACTCGTTTTCTCATTTCAGTCTTCAGATATTGCCTTCACACATACAGTATATGTACTATAATAACCTATAATTTTCAAGTGTTCAGGCTTTAGAGCTACAGTTTTATTCATCTAGTGCTCTAGATTTTCACAGTCAATATTATCTTAATATTTTACGACAGTAAAGGAGAGTTTTAAGTGTAGATGCACATAGGGTACAGTATTTACATAGTATGAGGTCTCGAGCAATATGAAGCAATTTACACAGCATTTCTAATTTTCTACTACACTACCACTAATTTCAAAATTATGATACATTTTATAATTATGGGTTATTTTCTAGATTGATGTAAATATGTCAAATATCAGAAATAGCATTCAACATTCACATACTTAATGTTTTTTTCAGAGAGGGATCGATTCGGTAGTGAGATGGCTCAGTCATGCTAGTCAGATAACGTGTGTTATACAAGTAACAAAACTATTAAACTCTTTCTCCCCTGTTAACGCCACAGGATGATCGTTAATTCCAAGAATGTCAAATCTGATTGGTGGAAAGTTGTGTCGAAAACAATGAAACACTCGCTCCAGCTCCAGCATATTTACCACGGGACGCTATGCTGGATGTGATCAAGTCAGACGCCAACAAACACAGAAAAGTATGTACACACTACGAAAAAATAATTAAAAAAAAAACCAAAAAGAACTTCTCCATAGGTGAGCGAGAAGAAAAGCCACACTGACAGAGATAAAAGGAGAACTGACACGCCTTCAGAGTGGCTGTGACTATAACTGTGCCATAA
Source organism: Xiphias gladius (assembly GCF_016859285.1). Classification (NCBI taxonomy): domain Eukaryota; kingdom Metazoa; phylum Chordata; class Actinopteri; order Istiophoriformes; family Xiphiidae; genus Xiphias; species Xiphias gladius. The sequence continues at coordinate 25,040,869 of NC_053422.1, forward strand.
AAAGCAGGAGCAGTTCAGGCGGGATTTAAATAGACGTCCCTAAGCTCCCAGTTGATTGTTTTCAGTTAAAAGCATATAAATTGAAGGGATTTCCTCATTGAGGTCAGGGAGCATCTCACAGTTAACGACACTGGAGGTGAGAGATTGGCTCTAATTTCCTAGTGTGATCCACTACATCTCGTTCTCTTGTTCCCCTCTTCTCTAATCTTCCTGTTCCTAATAAAGCAGTGTTTCCTTGTCCAACCAGGTTTTGGTTGGTATGGTTCACACAGATACTTTTCTCACTAAGTATTTAACTCTTAGTGTGAATGATGTGTTTTCTCCTCTTCTCTTAAATTTAAGCACTTTTGTTTTTAATGAATTATACCGATGAAGTTGAGGAGGTTCGACTTGAATTAGACTAAAAGTAGTTTATCTGCACTCTGTTATGGAATGACATTTTATTCAATATTAAATAAATAGCTTAATATATAAATAAATACATATTTCTATGAAATAAATCCTGAAATAAATAAACATATAAATAAAGCTAAATATAAATATACACAGTAAATGAGTCAATATAGTTTAGTGAATAAATAAATAGGTTTTTATTTTAAAATTATGTTTTTCAAAAAGGACTACTTTGATTTCTTCATGCAACATTTATTTCCCAGCTCTTTTTATTTCCATCTGTTATATTCAAATGAATGGGGCGTGGTTACCTCACAGGTTCAGACCAGCAGCACCAGTTACCTTGCGAGGCAGCTGGATTCGCAAGATCAGGGGATCACAATGGCCGGTCCTGCAGAAAAAGTAAATACGGTCTGTAGAGGCTCTTGCTGTTTTCTATTAAGTGGTGCATTGAAACTTGTGGGACGCTTTGCTCACTTTCCTTTCATACGATGAAACGACATAATGCAAAGCAGAAGGGACAGCACCAGCCCCCAGGACTTTCACAGTAAACACACAGTCACCACTGCGCAGACATTCGTTTAAATGGTGACCTCACCCCCAGCTCTGAGCCTAACTCCACCCACACCATCATTTTGAAAGATGCTAAAAAGTGGTCGAGGGGCTGAGGGGGTGGGGTGTGTGGATATGTGAGGTGGGAGTTGCTCAGTGGATGCAAGATATCTCTGCTAGAGGGGTCTTTTGAGGTGGAAGTCTTTTCCCCTCCACAATCCCCTGAAGCGGATGCTGTGTGTGGAGGACTGTGGTGGTCCCGAGCCCTATCAAATCAAGCTGTTGGCTCCAGCCTCAGTAATGTCCAAAGCCGGAGCTCTTGGAGCTCGAGCATGCAGTTGGAATAGCACTCTCGTGAAAAATGCCGATTGTAAATGTACATAGCGTTGACTTTTATTGAGGGACCTGCTGCGATCTGCAGCCGCTGTCAGGCCACATGAGGGTCTGAAGGGAAAGCACGCAGTCCGGTGCTTCTACAGCTGTCCAAAGCACAAGTCCGAACCGTTGTGCCAAAATTGAATTATACTAAGTAGAGGGTTAGCAAAAAATAGCATAAACTCCGGTGAATGATGAGTCTGTATCAGTATACATTTGAAAATGAACGTGGTTTCACAGAATCCCACTCAAGGATGGGTGCTGGGGGAGGTGTGCCACCCACCTCTGATTAGAGCGTGTTCCCATTCCTTTAAATTTCATGAAGTAGATAAGTCAAACCGCTGACTCTATGTCACATATCTTCTGATGGCTATGGATCATAGAGTTCAGACAGTCAGCGAATGAAAAGCTTTGGCCCCAAATATTAGACGACATAACTAAAGTTTATTTTAACTGATCAAATTAGCTTTGGTCCACTAAAACTGCAGAACTGGAGCTACAATTCCTACACTGTTCATCTGTGGATGTAAACACCCTCGAATTAAAGAGGAGAGATTAACCTCAAAGTCGTGGTTTCATTTCAAAGCCAGTTCGCTGAAGCATGGATCAGTTACCACAAAACAAAGAAAGAAAGTTTAACCGTGAATTTTTTTTAGTTTCCCCAGCGTCTAGTACACGTCCCTTGTTAAACTTTTGCTGATGAAAAGTTGGCATGAGATGTGCGGCTCTATTTGGAATAGATAATATGTTAAAAGCTTCTCATTGAGTTTCACCTTTGTGTTTTCCAGGTCTTCTCGCTCACACCACCACAAACAGGCCCCCTACACCCCGTTCATCTGTCCCAGGAGGGCAAGATGTATCAGCACTCGGAGGTGTGTGTGTGTGTGTGCTACAAGTTTCATAAAACGTTTCACACTGAAGCTACTATCTTACCTGGACATTTGTTTTGAACATTATATAATTTTCTTTCCCTGCAAAGGACCAGATCAGAGGGCTCGAGAGGGTCCAGGGAGGACTGCCGTTGATGGAGTGTCGCTCAACACATGGCTGCTTCCTGAGTCCCTGACTCTACCTACCAAGAGACAGTTGGCCCCTGGTCTGGCTTTCACGGAGAATCATGGTTTGCTCCTGAGTGCTAAGGACTAAGACATAAAGCATGCTGGGACTTCAGCAGAAACCTCCCGAGAGGTCCCATACAATTTAACCCCAAATGTCCTACCAAAGTTTGACCAAATGTGTGATGTCAATAAAGCAATTGTAAACAGGAAGTAAGAACATCCAACGCACTATGAGTCCTGATTATGATAAAAAGCCTTTAATTTTGTTTAATCTAAATACAATTTTTCATGTAGAGATTTAATTTATAAGATTTATAAGATACATTGATTTAGTTTTAGATTTAAACACTGTCTTTTAATCTCCTGGATGATTGGAAGAGCTCATCTTTGTCAATTTACAAACATATTAATTCTTTATATTGCTTTTTTTCATGACCTCTGCCTCATTCAAAAATAAATAACAGCAATATTCTCTTTTTTGTTGTTGAAATTGTCGTTCACAAATTTCTCCTTTAGTGTTAAAATGCCAAACACTAATGTGGCTCATTCAGAAGTGACTACTTTGTTTTGTATTTTATGATTTCACCAACCTGAAGATATAAGACCTAATTGTATAAAATTTTAATCTCTGATCAATCTAAAGCTTACTGTTGTTTCTGAAACTGGGACTTGTTTTGCATAACCCTGTATCTCATGTATCCTGTATGTCATGAATGCAGCAAATTGTTTAGGTATAATGCCAGTATGTTCTGAAGGGACCAACACATACACGAAATCTTCCCCTGGCTCTCCAGGATTCATCACTGTAGGATATCCTGAGAGAGGGCTAAGGCTGGCAATATAGAGTGGACTGTAAGGGAAACAAAGCAATACAGTCCTAACGTAGACCTGCTTACCCCTGTCTGGGTTTTACCAGACCCATGTTTTCTTTCCAGAGAAGCCTGGCAAGTTCAGTACCTTCCTAATGGAGCTTGATTAATTTATTAAATGTCTCATAAATCATACAGCACACTTCAAGCGTTGCAAACATGACTTATTTTCTAATCAAAAATTGTCAACTTTTCCCAGCCCCCTGTCCCTATGGTGCATCACCAGGAAGGTGTTAAACACAAGACATTTTCCCTGTTGTTTCCCATGGTTACGCATACAGTATATATATATATATATATATATATATATATATAAAGAGAGTGAGAGAGAGAGAGAGAGAGAGAGAGAGGGGGGTACATATATATGTATATATATATATATATATATGTGTGTACAAGCACAATCGCCCCCTGTTGCTGATTGGCTGGACTAGTGCTGTGTGGCTCTGTCCGAGCCACTCTGTTTATATCCTATTTACAGAGCCTGGGCTGCGAGGGAACACCAGATTTTTTTTCAAAGCACACACAGAAGAGATATTCACTGAATTTGACAAAATGGTTATTAGATAAGAATCACTTACTCTACTGTTAAGTGCAGTCACGTTTCATGTTGTGTGATCAGAAGAATCCCATCCAACTGAAACATTAGGACGTAAGTTGATAAACGACAATTTCTTCACAAGACAGTTTCAAAATGTCTTAATGAGTTAATCCTGTTTAATCTGTAAAAAATCCGGTTTGCACTAAATATGTTGCCTACTTACGGTGAAGGTAATACATTTAATTAACACCCCTGATTCATAACAATCCATCCTTTATACAACCCCCGTTTTAACTTTTTAAAAGGCTGACCTTTAGTCTCCAACATTAGTTGGCCGGGGTACAATACACAAGCATAATTCATTTTAATTTTATTTATTGCTACATGCACTCCCTGAGAGAATTTGGGCACGTTGTGTACCGTATCACTGATTAATAAAAAACAATCCAACAACTTTATGATGAAAAATTAATACATTCATGGGACCAGTACGTGCTACTATACATTTTTAATGTGTGCACTGTACACAAACCCCTTTTTATCATCCAGTAAATTAAAATAAATTGTTTAAATCTAGAACTGTATCAAAATATTATAAATTAAATCTCTACATGAAAAATTGTATTTAGATTACACAAAATTAAAGGCTTTTTTATCATAATCAGGACTAAAAGTGCGTTGGATGTTCTTACTTCCTGTTTACAATTGCTTTATTGACATCACACATTTGGTCAAACTTTGATAGGACATTTGGGGTTAAATTGTATGGGACCTCTCGGGAGGTCTCTGCTGAAGTCCCAGCATGCTTTATGTCTTAGTCCTTAGCACTCAGGAGCAAACCATGATTCTCCGTGAAAGCCAGACCAGGGGCCAACTGTCTCTTGGTAGGTAGAGTCAGGGACTCAGGAAGCAGCCATGTGTTGAGCGACACTCCATCAACGGCAGTCCTCCCTGGAGCCTCTCGAGCCCTCTGATCTGGTCCTTTGCAGGGAAAGAAAATTATATAATGTTCAAAACAAATGTCCAGGTAAGATAGTAGCTTCAGTGTGAAACGTTTTATGAAACTTGTAGCACACACAAACACACCTCCGAGTGCTGATACATCTTGCCCTCCTGGGACAGATGAACGGGGTGTAGGGGGCCTGTGTGTGGTGGTGTGAGCGAGAAGACCTGGAAAACACAAAGGTGAAACTCAATGAGAAGCTTTTAACATATTATCTATTCCAAATAGAGCCGCACATCTCATGCCAACTTTTCATCAGCAAAAGTTTAACAAGGGACGTGTACTAGACGCTGGGGAAACTAAAGAAAATTCACGGTTGAACTTTCTTTCTTTGTTTTGTGGTAACTGATCCATGCTTCAGCGAACTGGCTTTGAAATGAAACCACGACTTTGAGGTTAATCTCTCCTCTTTAATTCGAGGGTGTTTACATCCACAGATGAACAGTGTAGGAATTGTAGCTCCAGTTCTGCAGTTTTAGTGGACCAAAGCTAATTTGATCAGTTAAAATAAACTTTAGTTATGTCGTCTAATATTTGGGGCCAAAGCTTTTCATTCGCTGACTGTCTGAACTCTATGATCCATAGCCATCAGAAGATATGTGACATAGAGTCAGCGGTTTGACTTATCTACTTCATGAAATTTAAAGGAATGGGAACACGCTCTAATCAGAGGTGGGTGGCACACCTCCCCCAGCACCCATCCTTGAGTGGGATTCTGTGAAACCACGTTCATTTTCAAATGTATACTGATACAAACTCATCATTCACCGGAGTTTATGCTATTTTTTGCTAACCCTCTACTTAGTATAATTCAATTTTGGCACAACGGTTCGGACTTGTGCTTTCGACAGCTGTAGAAGCACCGGACTGCGTGCTTTCCCTTCAGACCCTCATGTGGCCTGACAGCGGCTGCAGATCGCAGCAGGTCCCTCAATAAAAGTCAACGCTATGTATATTTACAATCGGCATTTTTCACGAGAGTGCTATTCCAACTGCATGCTCGAGCTCCAAGAGCTCCGGCTTTGGACATTACTGAGGCTGGAGCCAACAGCTTGATTTGATAGGGCTCGGGACCACCACAGTCCTCCACACACAGCATCCGCTTCAGGGGATTGTGGAGGGGAAAACTGATCCAGACTCATCTTTCACGGGAGTTTATGCTATTTTTTGCTAACCCTCTACTTAGTATAATTAAATTTTTCACTCACTGACTGTCTAAAGTCTATGATGCATAGACATCAGAAGATATGTCGTATCTCCCCTGGGGATGCTCTGCCAGGCCTGAACTACAAACTGACCTTTTGCCTTTGGTCTGATTTTCAGCCAATGACTCAGCTGGACTGAGGTCAGGTGTCTGACTTTGCCAGTCAAGACCATCCCACTACTGGGCCATAAAAAACTCCCTGGCTGCATTGGCTGTATGACTAAGATTGTCATCTTCCTGCACTGTCCTAAAATTGGCAGAATGTGCACAAAAAGGAGGCTGCAGTTACTTCACTCTATGAATGTGAACACAAGCTGCTCAAAGCCCAGTGCTTTAATGTCAGACATTGTTTCATTTCAAATCAAATAAGCTAGACCCCAGAGCTAAGGTAACTAACTTTCTTTCTTTTTTTGTGCATTTATGAAGTGGAGTCATTCAGATTTGGCAAAAGCACATTTTTTCCTCTCAATTCTGGTGTGTCTTTGAATTATACTTGAATTTATTTGTGTATTTTCCACTCTCTTTACAGTTTATCTTTACATTATAACTGCCTCTTAATTTCACTTTGCGTTCAGTCTGAACACACTTTTAAATTCAAAGTCAAAAGAACAGCTTGGTATCACATAGCATGATTCAGGACTTTATTATGTACCATGATCCTTTAATGCCATTTCCCAGATCATGGACATTTCAGGAACTTATCGGCTCCTAATATTTGTTATGGGTAGAATGTTGAATGAAGACATTTACACCAAAATGACAGGTTTTCTAAAACACAAAGCAAACTTGTGGCTGTAATGTACCTGTGATTCAAAAGAGAGGGTGTGAACTACATACTGTATGTGCCTGTAAAAATTGTGGTAGTTACAAGACAGTCAGACTTTCAACACCCCAAGTCCGTTTAGACAGATAAAATACATTTTCATAGCAAGGCTTTTCCTTAAACATTCGAATGACGTTGAAGTCATGTTGGTGCTGCTGAAGAAATACATTACATTACATGCCTTGTCTTTTAATGAGCCGATGGTAGAGACATAATGTGTTGTTATGATAACATTGAACCGTAGAACTGTGGAATTTAACTGCTGACATATACCCAATAAAGCATGTTTGGTTTAGAATATTATTATTAGTATGACTTCCTTTACATTTAAAACAAAATGAGAAACAAGTAGAGATCATAAGGCATTTGAATCAGCAGGGTTTTGATTGTATGCACTAACATACACACGCTACTGGCTAATGGCTGAGGGGACAGTTAAAATTTACGTTTGAGCATATGGGTTACTGCTACTGTGTGTTTGTGTGTGTGCGCATGAATGAGGTAAAGGTGTGAAAATCATCCATCTGTTGGCACAGAAACAAAATCATGTTGCCACCTGAGTCCAGTTTTTACATAACTCCCCTCGACCTTCACTATCACCTCTGCAGACCACACACACACACACACACACACACACACACCCACTTATACTATCAGTTTCTGTGACGGTCTGTACAAACAGTCTGATTGCATCGATGACAGTATTTCTGTAGACTCTCATACTTCCCCAGGTAGAGATGGGAAAGTAGAACATTCTCAATCTGACCGTAGTATATTGTGCAAGACTGCAATATAGAACTTATTTTTCATTGTGAAATGAGTCAGGGTACGGGATAGCTAATTAAAGCCTGAAATAGGACTAGAAACCAGGATTCAGAGAAAACGTTTATTTTGTAAGCCGAAGAGGAAACACTTCTCAGGTGAGTAGTCCATGACTGGGATATTTTGAGTTTCCTCAACAAGATTCAGTGTGATTTAGAGGTGGAAATTATGGATCACTTTGCTGATTGAAATCTTTGCTTTTATTTGAGTTAAAGATTCGTTGTCACATTGCTTGTGACTGTCTTGGGTTTAATCTTTGGCTTTTGTGATCTTTCAGCAAGCTTTCAACCAGGACGTAATATCAGGGGTGACAGTTTATTGTTGTTGTCACATACTGACCTACTCTAAAATATTTTGTTTAGTTTAGTATAGTTTAGTTTGGTTATATTGACATGATTTGCATCATTAAGATTGATGATCTGGCTTAGGGCTGCAACTAACAGTCATTTTCATTTGACTAATCAGTTTGGTTTTTTTTAACTAATTCCAGAAAATGTCAGGAAGTTGTGAAAAAGAATTACCTCACATTTTTCCACAGCAGTGCAACATCTTCATATAGCCTTGTTTTTGTCCAGTCCAGAACCCAAAGATGTCCAACTAATAATTTAAAAATCTAATTCTCTAATTTGAGAGGGTGGAACCAATGAATGTTTGACAGTTAAGCCAAACATTCCGCCACTTTCGTCCAGACTGAAATACCTCAAATCGATTGCCACAAAATTTTGACATTCATGTTTTCCAGAGGATGAATCCTACTTATTATATATACTACTGACTTTTCCTCTAGCACCACCATGATATTGATGTTTTTGGTTTTGGTGGAAATATCTCGACAACTACAGAATGGAAGATGAAAAGATGAAAAAAATAGTACATCACATGCTCATGTTAACATTTCCATTGTTAGCATGTTAGCTTGCTGACATTAGCATTTAGCTCAAAGAATCATTGCGCAAAAGTACAGCCTCACAGAGGGAGGCATAATTTAACGTGGCCTGAAGTGAATTTGTGATTGTGTATTGGGCCCTGAGCGTTCTGAAAACGTAGGTGACCCACAATCAGTGCTGTGCCTGAATGCATCCTGTGTGGAAGCACTGAGACTGCTGCTGCTGCTGCTCTGCTAACATGCTGCTTTCTATACGCGCACTGTGTAGACAAAGGTCTTGTTGTTTGATAAACGACTGAGACAATAAATTGGTTTGCTAAAATGTTGTTTGGGAATTTCATGTTGATTAACCAGTCAGGTACTTGATTGATTGTTTCATTCTGATCTAATTATTTACTCTCCTCTCCCCCTCCTTTCTCAGCACTAACCTTGACCCCATTTCTGAGATAAAATTCCACATAACCTGGACACTGAGTAGACTGTAAACCGTAGACTGCTCTTCACTCTGCTGTGTCACAGAAAGCCAGTCAATTTTTTGATGAATTACTGACACTGGAAATTCACTGGACTTGTAGTTGGATATCAAAATTACGTGTGACTTTTAATTTTTACTGCTATCAAGTATTTGCAGCTCCATTCATTTTACTCAGGGAATGAAGAAAATAATCTCTTTCTGTGGGAGGCAAAATTGACAATAAAAGTCAGAGTGCATGCCTGTTCATTCATGACTGTGTGTGCATGTATGTGTGTCGCACGAGGGTTGGCACAATACTGTGCACGCAGCAGTGCGTTGCACTGCGTTACAAGGGCAAACAGCCTCAGTGTAGTGAGGATCTTTTTGTAAAAATATGTTGAATTTTGTGTGTATTCCAAATTTTTGTTCACTCTTTTGAGGTGGGAAAGGCACACAGAGACTCTTTAGAAAACATTTTCTTTCCTTTCATGGAAGTAGAATTAAAATCCACAGGCCAGCTCAAGAAAAAAGACAACCATGTAACGAAGAAACGTACATACATGAAACGTTCCCCCATAATTCTGTGGGATACTGGGAGATGTTATGAAAAAGGAAAAACGTCATTTCTGTCACCTAGCAACATCACTGCCTGTTTGTATGATTGCTGGTGTGAAGTGAGACGTTTCCGTCATTTGATGCATCAGCATGTGTAAGGACTGACATTCGAGTCAAGGATAATGAAAACGTCTAAAGATGCCCCTAGAATGACTTTGTCTTGAAGTCAAACTTGGCAGCTCAATTAAAATGGATCCCTCAGTTTCCTTTAGGGCCCTTCAGCCTAATTTTTCCATTACAGAAAGAGTGTGACATTTTGGGAAATGTGCTTATTGCTTTGTTTTACTGAGAGTTAAAAAACAAAACAAATGTATGACAACTCTTCTGGACCGCAACTGCTTTTGATCATCTTTCGTTACGCGAGGCCTCATGCTACTTGCCAGTGTCAGTGCTCTCTCTATTAGTTCTGACTCTCTGTGGGTTTCTTTTGCATTGGTTCTCTCACACATCGGTAAAATTAAATTTAAAAAAAATCAAAATTCATTAAATTAAAAAATAATGAATGCCCAGTCCCAGGAGAAATTACTGTCCTTGTTGGAACGGTCCAAAAATCTGGACTTGTGTAGACCTCCACTTTGAGATATAGCATGAGACTCTCTGAATGACACCTTGCCATACACCTGTAACCCTTAAAATGATAATCTTGAGAAAGTACTGAATTTCTGTGGGTGGTTATTGGGCCTTCATGCAAACTATCCAGCTGTTCCTGTTACAAACCAATGCAAAACCTCCAGGAAATATTTACTAGAATGCCACTGAACATCTCAATAACTTTTTGATCTAGTCTTGTTTTATTGGATTGTTACTTTTAAGACAAGTCACGTGAAGCAAGAAAGTTGTGTCAGACGAGGGTGTCACAGAGTTAAAAGAGCAGGGCTGGGGAGATCATTAAGGCTGAGAGTCCAACTTCGGCGTACTCCACTCTGCTCACACACACGTCACACAACAAGACAAATGAAATGGGGCAAGCTCATGTCAAATTATAATGCTGACAAACGTATTTTAGTACAACAAACAGCTCAACAGTTGTATAAATAAGATTTTTTTGTCTTGTAAGGGCTCCCAGATAAAGAAGAACATCAAAAGCAGTCTTCCATTCAGTAAGATATCAGGATGAAGTTTTAAAGCTCAGTAATAACAGCTACGCTCAACAAACCACAACAAATGTTCATTTTTTTTTTTTTGATAAAGCAAAATGTCAAAATATGTGGCGTTATGAAAGACACACCAGATTTGATTGATATAAGACGCCAGATGAAGACTCCTACTCCTTCCTCATTGACATGCCAAATATAATGGCATAATTTCATTATGACATTTAATTTGAAGATATCTGAATCAGATATGGGTTATGTGATAGACTGGAGAACTGTCCAAAGTATACCCTGCCTCTCACCCAATACATGCTTGGATAGGCTCCAGCCCGCCGCCAACCTGAACAGCATAATGAGTACAGAGACTGGCTGGATGGACAGGCTCACATTTGGGCTGTTTTCTTTATATTTTCCTCCGTCTTGAGGTCCAGGCCTGTTGTAGGCACTTGTGAGTACAGGTGGATATAATGTGGATTTTTCTTTCTAATTTTTTTGTACCTGTTTATCCTTGCACTATAGCAGATAAAATGTTTTTAAGTGCAACCCAGTGCAAACCTATTGGCTTGCTCACTTTCATGTCATGCATTGAGATTCTGCAAGATGCATAAAGGGTGGCGACTGAAAGCACAAGGGTGGAAAAACTAGGGCAATTTGCCAATCACTATCTCAGGAAGGAAATATTTGCAGGTAAGGTAAGAAGAGGGGAATATAGCTGCACCTTGCTGCTTTTGCTCTAAATTACTGATTTCATTTTGGGCTGTTATACTGGCCGGGCCGTTCAGGTCGACCACCAGAGCAGGCCACGAGGAATTCCCCCAGGATCTCTGATGGCCATTTGGAGCCTGCCTATGCGCAATTTATAGCCATGTCCAAAATCAATTCCTCACATTCCCTCATTCACTATGAATGCAATTTCTAAGAGGCAGGGTTGCAATATGTCTGATATCCAAATGGATCCAAGCAGAGTCACTGTCTGCAATGATCACGTGGTGCATCATTTTCATCACAGGAGAATGTGTTTTTAGTTGTGCTGGTGGATTGCTCTAGCTGTCGCAATGTTGGCCTGTCAGTCGGTCCACCACTTTGGCCCAGACTGAATGGCTGTGGACTCTTAGGCTTGTTAAAGCAAGGTCACACATTGCGTAGCCACGAGGCCACGCCTCATACAGACAGTGCTCCCTCACTCCTCTGTTGAATTTTTTAATTGTGTTCGGAGAGAGGCTTGTAGCAGAATTTGAGGGTGTAGTTACCCTTTAAGTAAATCTACTTAGCTTTAGTCCACGACTGGAAACAGACAACACTGTAGCATTTTTTTAAACATCCAAATATACTGCACAATAACATTTTACATTGATTGTGATCATTACACTAAACAATTAAGATCATCACAGAAATGACTTGTAGTTAATGCTAATGACTTTTAAAATTAGGACCTCACTTCCTACTACTCATTTGTCACGAAAAATATGTGAATGTTTAATCAGTTGTTTCCTGATATAGGTATTTTTTCTATATTTTTTCCTTCCTTAAATAATTTCAGCATCCATAATTTCTAGAAAAGTACTAAACTCAGACATATTATTCTAGAAAAACAGCCCACTCTTCCCTGATCTGTGCCATTAAGCAAGCCCATTTTTTCGTGTCAAATCGGCTATGGTGGCACCAAATATAGAATATTTGCTTGAATGGTTTGACATTTTGGGAAATATAGTACGCTAATTGACTTTTTTAGCTGAGAGCTAAGTGAGAAGATAGATACTACGGTCATGTCTGTATGCTAAATATGAAGCCATCGCTAAGAGATAATCCATTTGGTTTGGTCCAAAAACTGTACATTCGGAGAAAACAGCTAGCCAAGGTTTACACAATCTATCTACCAGCAGCGTTAAAGCTCACTAATTAACACATAAGGAATACACTGCACCAGGCAATACCCTGGCACATAACCCCAGAAAAGGTTACAGATTTTCAGACAGAGCCAGACTAGCGTTTTTGTTTTTTTCCGGGGTCCAGTTTTTTGCTAAGCAGTTGCTGGTGGTAGCTTCATATTTACTGTACAGACATGAGAGTGGTACTGAGCTTTACAGTTTACGCTCAGCAAGAAAGAAGATAAGAGTATTTCTTTAAATCAGTAACGCTTACATCTAAAAATTTATAAAATCATTATATGCAAAGATGCCTTAAACAAAGAGACAGCAAGGCAGAAACAAAGCTAGAGACTGTAGTAGTGATGAGGTGTGAATGAGAGAGCACATTGAACCACAAGGCATAAAAGGTGAAAGAAAGAGGGAGCCCTCGCTCTGAGGTGTTCACCTCTGCTCCGAGATACCTCATTTTCCTCCTCTGATATCTGCCTCCATCCATTATTCTTGTCCTCCTCCTTTACTTGTCTCTTCTTCTGCTCCGGGTATCTGTTCTCATTCTGATTAATGACTAGAGCCCTGGTTGAACCTATTAACAATGTGTAATACCGCTCGGTCTGCAAATAGCCTGCGCTGTCCAGACCTACTTTACACTTCTCAAGGTAGCGGTGGCCTATTAGCCATTCTTGACTGTGCAGTGTTGTCTCTTGCTGGGTAGCTGTTTCTCTAACTCCCTCTCGCCTTCTCTTTTCCCTGTGTCTATTTCTGCCCTTCTGTCTCCCATCTTGTCTTTCAGAGCCTCCTTCTCCCCAGTTGTCTTCCTCATCCCTTTTTGTGTCAGTTATTTCTCTCTCTCTTCTCCAGTTATCCTTGGCCCTATTAGGATGGTCAAGTTGGGAGATTAATCGGCCTGAAAACCACATCAATCAAAAACAGCTCGACTGAACTTCTGGCCCTCACAACCTAGTTTTTGAAGTAAAGACTCCCTCACTGAGTGGTGCATGTACATTACACAGACATATTCAATTCGTTACACGTTATATTTCATCTCTTTCATTTTTCATTGATCTGTGGCAAGTTAAAATGTATTGTGACAGCTTACGTGTTGTAAATATCCGAGTCCACAACATGTGTAGGGCTTGCAAGAAACCTGGCATAAACATGTGTTTTTATCTGAAAAAATAAAAAGTTACATTATACATGCAGTAAGTAAATAACCACTGTTGGCTGACTACACAGTTTTTCACGGGCTTTTTTTTTGTTTTTGTTTTGTTTTAAAAGCAATTTTGGAGCCTCTTTGGGGGGGGGGCTCCTTCCTCTAAAGATCAGCATGGTTTAGTCCACTCCCACAGTACAAAGCCAACATTGGACCAGACGTCAGAGTTGGAAAACCTAATTAAAAATCACAAATTCAAATCACCAATAAGAAAAAAAATCCAGCTTTGGAACATAGGCTTACTCAACAGTATGTCTTGCAGTTCATTGAATTTGACTAGATAGGGAATGTAATTATCATTCGTCATGACACCTAAGCAAAGAAGAGCTGATTAGTCTAGGGGAATCCAGGACCGCTGGCCATACAAGAATATAAAATACTGGCATTAGCTGTTGGACTGGTATCGCAGTCGGCTTACCTCTACATGCAACTCAGCATGAACCTGTTGCTCTCTGCCTCCTCTCTTTCTTTCTCTGTCTCCTGGGGCGCGCCCAGTGAGTCAAGCTGGTCAGGACTGGCAGTCCTTGTTTAGCATTTCAACAAAACTCAACAAAAACCTCGAAAAATGACGGGCAGGGTTGGATTCACTTCTCTGGAGCAGCTCCTAACACGCGGGCAATCATTTCCACCTCCACTGTGTCTGTTTGTAGCAGTGCTCATACACTTGAGTCACTCACCAAATCATACAGCCAATAGCTACAACCATAAAAATATTATAAGATAAACATGCATGCTGGTAGAATTTCCTGCAAAGCTGTAGCTTTTTTTTCTATGCTGAAAAGAATACATATTTTTTTCTTGAAAGTGAAGTTAGGCTACTAAAGAAAAGAGTGCAAGAGAAAGCAAACTACAAAATAATGAAGTTTTAAATTTTCCTGCCCCTTGGGTGCAGCAGCAACAAGGTAATGATTTTGTGTTCACATCATCACCTTTTAAGTTTATATTACAAACTTGTTAGCAAACAGTTGCTTATTTGCAGAGCAACATTATCATTCATTTGGAAATGTGTTTCTGACCAACTGACGAATAAAATGTCCAATATTCACTCTTCTTTTAGCTCTGTTTTTGGTCTCCACCAGCTCCTGAGGAAAATATTTGGCAAAATATGTGAAATATTAGTGGGTTTTTTTAGAGCTTTGCCTGCTGCAGCTGAAAACAGCACTATGAGAGCAGTGAGAGTGAAACAAAACAGTAACGTTGCGGGCTGATCAGCTCAGCAATGAGCTGAAACTCACTAAACTCACTACGGCTCAATAAAGCCAAGAGGAGCTGCAGATTCAGGTCATGAGTCTCTGTAGGCCCCCAGCTATGAGCAACCGCTTTTCACATTGTCATTAGATACATCGATATTGTAAAAATATTGATTATAGCCACAATAAAGCAACATCGCCCACAGTTTCAGAAACAGCCACAGCGGGCTGATCAGCAGCACGTCACTGATTATGGGAGAGGTGGCCTATTAGCATTCATTCATTCATTCATTCATTAGCTACAGTTTACACTAGAAGGAGATTTGCTACAAGGAGACTTGAAAAGAGCAAGGGAAGCGAAGGTTGCTCAGCGGGTAGTGAGAAGGATGAGACTAAAAGATGGATGTGTTTATTTGTTGGTTTAGCCTATACATTTGTGAAAATGCATAGGCCCAAGTAGAGAGTGGTAATGACACTGTAATGTCAGTTATACAATAATATCTTTCTCATGTATGCTAACATTTGCTAACCTTAGCCACCATATGTTACTGTCCATTGCAGACCAAGTTAAAGCTGTAACAGTAAAGCCTCTGAGTCTATTGAACTGATTAAGGATGTGTTTTATTCCTTATGAATCCAAATGTTTCATCTGTAAAAGTTACATAACCTCATGCTATTATGTTCTAAGAAACTGTAAAAAAAAACTGTACAGGAGCTGAGATATTTACTTTTGTTGCAAATTTTTACTGGTATTGCAAACTGAGTTACTTTAAAGTAAAACCACATTTTTGTTCATTCTGCTGTAATGACTGTTATTTTGTTTAGTTTTAGGAGAAAAGTGGAATGATCTCACTGAAGGGGCAGGATGTCTTTCACTGAATACAAAACTAAATAAGGACATTTTTGCAGTGTTGTGGGGATATGTAGAACAAACACACAGAGAGGGAACTTGAGTCTAAAATACACACATACAGTAGGTTCTTACATATATGTATATATATATATATATATGTATGTGTGTGTGTGTGTGTGTGTGTGTGTGTGTGTTTGTGTGTGTGGGGGATATTATTCACACAAAGCAGTCCCCACCACGTCTTGGTGGCCAAACGCTCTTTCACATAATGCCATATAGCAACATTATATTGCAACTCTAGCCGGCTTTTCATGAAGGCCAGGAAAAATGTGATGAAATCAAGTGCTTCACTCCAGCGCTCTCCTCGCAGTCAAGAGGAGCCGCAAGAATGTTGGGATGGATGCTGTTTAATGTTTCATTCGCCATCAGCCGATATGCTTTCCCTCTGGACATGTACGAAACGACAGCACAAAACTCCATGGACGGCAAAGAAAAGGGGAGTAGATATGGTGATGAGGACAAAACATGGAGGGAAAAACATACTGGTGAGATTTAGCAGAAGAAAAAATAGCTTTTTGAAATGGAGGGGGAGGATGGAGATTGGAAAGAAACTAATGGAAAAATGGAAGAAAAGGCGATACAAAGAGAAGATGTGAGTGAGAGAAAAGACAGTGGAAAACAATGCTTTTAAAAGAGGAAATCTAGTGAAAGGAGGAGACAGATTCAGACAGACAGATGAAAACGACTGAGAAAAAATGAACAGTGGGATGTCACTGTTATGCTGGTAATCTGACTATGGAGAGGGTTTGATTTGTGAAAATGGAACTTTAGAAAATGCGACAATTTGACAGTAGCCTGGGGTGAGCAGTCTGGGATGGCCACACTTTTTAAAAACTGCCTCCTCTGTTCCTCTCCAAATTATAAAGGAAAGACCTGGTAACCTCTTATATAAGCTAGCAGCCCCAAGAGAAAGGATGGCACAGAGACACAGAGGATGTCCATATCTGGCGTAAAGGCAAATGTGATGAGGAAAATTGTGGAAAATTGTTAAGTATAAATCTTATGCTATTTTTGCCCATTTCTTTGGGTCTAACTTGAAAGCAGATATACTGAGTGTAGAACACATAATGGAGGTTTGAATTAAATAGGGTTGCAGCCCCCTTTACATCAAGTTTTTGTACACCTACAACATAAAGTATAATCATCTACTTGGACTTCACTCTGGTGCAGATTCAAACTTGAAGAGACACTGCTGGAATCTGTGACTTGCTAAGACTGGGTCTTAGAAGGAACCAACTCCGAACTGGCTCTAGCACAAGAACTACAACTTAGGTTTGCACTGGTAGAAAGGGGCTAATTGAAATCTCCTTTTTCAAGACACAGCTTTGCGGACAAACGATAGAAGACACATAATACACTCACACTCATACACACACACAAATCAAAAACTCACAATAAAACAGAAATGATAAAATCAAGAATGCAATTTCTTATTCAGTCATGTAAAAGTTTTCTCCTAAGATAACCTAAAGCGCACCTTAAAACATATAAGAAGCCATATAAGACCAATCAAAAATATTTAATTAAAGAAAATATTAGTATTATTAAACAAATTAGATGATATGTATTAAAATATCCAAATTCTGAGTTTGCAATTTATGCTATTTAGCGAGTGATTTCAGACACAGGTTCTGTCCTTTTTTGCTTAATCCACAGCATGATGCTAAAGCTGAAAACTCCTTGACGAGGCTCAGAGTTCATTCTTGATCTCTGAAACAGCAACTGACCAACAAATCTCAACACAAGCTTCATTTAGTAGCTGTCCTGTGGCGTTTGGTCATTTCACACGGTCTTCATCAGCAGATGGAGTATGCCCAGTTGACCAGTAAAAAACATAAAACATAAAATAAAGGACTGACAAAATCCATGACAATTAGCTATTTTTTTCTGTTTTACGCTATAGATACTTATTTGACAGTACTGTTCTAAGCCTTACAATGCATCATCAACAGGGTTCATGTATCTCTGGAGCCCTTAAACTCTTCTCTGTCCATTCATGCACATTAGCAGCGTGACTTCAAACCCCAAACATTTTTTTAAAGCTATGTAGTGACTATGCCATCAAGCCTGTACATAAAGGGACTGACAACAACAGGTTTCACGGGATACACAGCAACTTTCTCTTGTTTGTATGAGGATTTGGAAACGTCTCTGATATGTCCTCTGAATGGCAGGCATCTATCTCTTATCCAGCTTGGAGTTGTTGGATGAGATCATCCATTCACACAGAATGATCCCATTAACTGTGTTGAACTTTCAACGCAGTTGCGAGCTGATTGGATTACTCTAGTCTGAGTCAAGCCGCTCCATCTGGAGGAATGCTAAACCAGCCCTATTAATGGATTTCCGGCCTGTGTCTAAAATTAGTCATTGATGACTTTTCAGTGTTTAACATACAGTCCATACAGCATTCTGTCTTCAACCTTGTGGATGTAGTAAACACATGACAGAAAGGACGTGAAAGTCATTAAGCTGAGAAAGCTTCAGATAAACGTTCTCATTTGAACTCCAGCATAAACACTAATGTCACACTGATAGCACCGCAAAGGGTTCAGTTAACATGCAAATACGTGATATACATCTATCCATTTGAATTAAGTATTGACAATTATGCCCTTCTAACTGGAGGACATTTTTGACCCTTTAAACTCATGTAGTTACAATTAATTAAGAAAGATTTGACGTAGCAGAGACCGCATGTGTCTCAGTTATTAATGTCAAATGGTTTTTGCCTTTCAAGTTTTAATTGAAAACGTGGAATTGCCCGACTTTCTAATTGTGGCTCTTGCACTCTAATTACAAATTTGTGTGTGCGTGTGTGTGTGCTGGAGATAGCTGCCAGTGACTGCTAAATGCTTCTCAGTAACGTCATCTCAGCAGCATAGTAATATCAGTGATAAGTCAGGCTGTCAATTCTGCCTTTTTAATAAAAAAGGAGAAAACTCCGGCCAAAATGTGAATTCAGGGAGTAAAGTCTATATTTAGGGACACATTTCTCTTCAGACTCTCGTATTCAATTCCGTGTGTTTGTCTATCAGCAGTTAATGGCTTATCATGGTTTACAAAGAGAACTATCGCACCAGATGATTCAAAGAGAGACACTGACACATACTGTGTGCTTCGTACATTTGAAGCACCTTAAATAAAGCACTTGAAGAGATGGTAACATTAAAATCCTTCAGCTAATGAGTCCATAAAGTCAGACTCCACACAGGCCTAACTGCCAATGCGGCAACTCCAGGTTTTTTGTTTTTTTTCTGGTAATTACATCATACTGAGAAATCAAAGGAGACACTCTTTAACCTTTCTCAGCTTTAAACTTTCTCACTCAAAGTTTCCCTGCCGCCTTGCATTTGTCAGTCAACTGAGCAAGTAGTAAATAGTCTTTTCAGTTTTTTCATCAGATGGGCTGAGAAATGAGTTACATCAACTGGATAAGTTTGACAAACTTAGTTCAATAAACAACTGTAATGTCTTGAAATGTGGCCCATTAAATCATAAAGTCATTATCCCCTTCTAAATGTTTATCAGAGGGAAGCTTTGCAGGATGAGTCATCTAAGCAAGTTGTAAAAGGCACAGAGTTTCTAACTAAAATTATATGATAATCTTTAGAGTGTATATCTACATTACATCCGGCAGGTGGCAAAAACATGACATCAAATGATTGCTAATGTTGCTCCATAACTACTTAATGTATGGATAAATATGCAGCTGTTTGCTAACAAGTTTGCCATACAACGAAAACAAAAGATCGGCTAAAACGGTCACCGGCGGGTGATACGTTTTACGCACGGGCAGCGTTCTCATTGATGCAATTAGAAACATTAGGTTCGGTTCTGTCTCCAACTGTGTTTTTACTTCATCACCTTCAATCTTACTCTGTTCCAGTTTCTCTCTGTCTTAAGTTACCATTTAACTTTGCTGCTTGTCACTGAAAAGGCGCACTCACAAACGCCCTCAAATACATTCTGACAGGTTTTCAAGTACGAATGAAGGTGAAGCAATGTAGTCCACATAAACAAAACTGGAGTAGCACTGTGTACTAAGTACGAACGAAAAAACAAAACAAAACAAAACAAAACAAAAAAAACAGCAGTTGAGAGGTAAAAGCTGCCAATCTCCTCAGTCACAATCTCACTTGTTTACAGTCTGAAAATGATCTTGGTAATGATCTGTTGATGTGAAACTGCCATACACAGAACCTTTAACGCCCCTGATAAACAGCTCAAAAGCTTATCTGACCACATTAGCAGCATGTCACCACATTATGCATGGTCCGCTAGCGCACTTTGCAGTCGGCTTTAATTGGTTGGGGCTTGCTGGGAACTTCCTCTTCCTTTCCTCGGTTTCTGTTTGAAGTCTTCTAATTCCTCAGGGGAACGGATTAGGACTGAGTGTGTTTTCTTTGTGGAAAGTTAAAGTCTGAGAGTAGCCCCCCCCCCCAATAAAAGCTACCTTTTCTTCAATTTGACTACTTTTGTTTTTGTCTTTCTCTGCTGTCTTTCTACCACTCCCTCTCTTCTACAGTCAGTGTCTTTCTGTTCTCACTTCACTTTCAGCTCCATAGGCCACATTTGACTGCTCTGCTAACTTCATATCTTGCCTCTGCACGAGCCACTGGACTGGCAACAGAGTAACTTTGACCGATGGAGGCAGGGGGACAGTGGGAGAGAGAGGAAAAGATTTAAAGCGGCAGAGCAGCGGAGAGTCAAACGGAGATGAGGGGAGAAAAAGAAAGAAATGATAAAGTTGAAGAGCTGCATTAGGGGAGATGAAAAGTGATTTACTGGTTCAGAGAGTGTTTTTTGCCTCTCTGTTGGCTGGGAAATGGCATTGTGCTGCGTGTGTGTGCGCGTGTGTGTTCCTTTGAGAATGTGTTTGTGTGTACTTAGCCATACGCATATGCGTCTTGGTTTTTTTTTTTTTTTCTGTGTGTGTTTGTGATACCGGGATCATGCTAATCAGTGCTGTTTGGGACTTGCAGTGAGAGATATTCATCTGGACGTGGCTCTAATTATCTCCGTGGTGATTTTAACCAAGTGGTGCAGTTCGCCGTGTGGTGTGTGGCTTGTTTGTGTGTGCACGTCTGTATATGAGAGTGGAAGCTCTCTTGCTGTTACATTTCTCTCCTCTTCTACTCCATATTTCTGAGTAATGAGAGTCCAATCAGCTCGGTCTGTACAACATAAGTCCCCAAGAAAAGATGTCTATCGAGAGCGGTGGGGATGCAAGAGGAGAACTTAAGTAGAAGAAGAGAAGAGAGAAATCGAAAGAGCATAGACCTTGAGAGAAGAAGAGTGAAGAGTAGACTTTTGAAACTTTTTGATAAAGAATCCCATTTAAAGTACAGGGGAAATAGTCAAAGTAAAAAATAATAATAATAATAAAACAAAAAAATATAATACAGAAACATGTCCATATCCCTGGCTATCTTTAAATGGCTTCAACAACAAACCCACCCACGTGTGCGCACAATCTTCCCAACTCACAGTCCCACCAGATATGAGAGATTGAGCAAGGTGTAGAGCTATAACGCCGACAACTTCTCAGGCCTGTCGGTGCCTTTCAAAATACGACTGTTAAAAGAAAAAAAACGACTCATATGAGTCTTTTCGGATCTGCCAGAATGGTTATGTTTTAGTTAAAAGTAGGGGATTTAATGTACTTGGCCAAGGTAAAGGAAAGATTATGGTTGGATCAAGGTTGAAAGAAAACGACCATGACTTCCTAAGAGGTTTTTTAAGCTGTATAACAACATCATGCTCTACTGCCATTTACTTACAGTCATTACTTGCATGACAAAAAGAAAGTTGCATGATGAATCGATAAGGATATGCACGCACAAGTTAAGGGCACTGGTGCGCTAATTCTGGTTATATTCATAATATTAGTCTTTATTAAAATCCTACTCCTTCCTCAAAATATAACAGACACTGGATATATGCCAGATGTGCAAAACTCACATTAGAGATGACAGGCAGAGCTTCACTCCTGACAAACTGTGTCACTACAGGATTTAATCAGTATTTTTCATCAGCCGCACAGGATCAAGAAAAGAGACTCTGTACGCCTGTGTCGCTTGTTTCTCCGGAAAATTATAAGCAAAGCAATGTGACACATTTTCCACGGCCTTCATAATATCCAGAGCTTTGACCAGACTGCTGGAGCTGACAGCTGATTCTGCAGTCTGAGCCTGCGTCCTGCACACGTCCAGTTTTGCAAACCTCCACCCGCCCCACACCCGCAAAGCTCGGTACCAGAACAGATCCATTAGCTGCAATTATCTCTAAATCAAATCTGGACCCTACCTGAGCCGTTAATATAAGTCCAACGACCTGACGTGACCCACAACCGTGACGTTCAATCTCCTCCGGACTGTATCCTCACAGGACTATCTGCCGTTTTGCATGAGGTACTGTCCCAGTCAGATCCGTCAGCTCCCCCTTGTTGATGTAATGCAAAGTGTCACAAAGATAACCAGTTTTGCAGTTATGGTCTGTCCACATATGTCAGTCAGCTGCGTTCTCAGTTCTGGAAGGATGATGAATTGAGGGGTGAGAGGTTGTGTCGTAGGCATTCACAACAAAAAAAACATGGCAGCTACTTGGGCTTGAAAAAGTTACGCTGGTTTACATGTTCAAAAAGGTCTCCTTTATTTTAATTTCCATTTTCTGTTTTTTTTTTTTGTTCTCATGTTTCTTTCATCTGCTGCCCGCCCACATTTAGGTCACCTTTTACATATATTCCTACATTAGCTAAAAAGAAAAGACAAAATTCAGTGTCAAACCGACTCCAAAATGCACTGGATATGTAGTGTTTACTAAACACTTCCAGCCTCATGTTGGTGGACATTATCGACCACCGACAGCGAACACAACAGCTACATACATGGCCCAACGAGTGTGTACTAAGGTTATTTGTCACTGATCTTTCGTAAGTACCCACTCTGTGTCAAAGGTCCTAAAAAGAAAGAAGACAGAAAGAATGCCAGAGAGCATTAGCAACCACTACCCCAGTTTCAAGTATTACAAGTATTTAATTATTTAGTATTAACTGCAATTGACATCTGTGGTGGGGATAGGTCGCTCCTTACTCACAACAAAATAACAACCAAACAACAGAACAATAAAATAACCCCCCTGAATGTGGACACAATGTCAAGTTTGAGACCATTAATAAAAATACTATATACAATCACACCAAAATGTCCATGAGGCAGGGAGCGTTCAGACATATCTGTTTCCAAGGTCAAGAATGAACTTTCAGTCTCAAAATCACATGTACATCACTGTTGACCGTTTTCCAAAGCATCCTCTTCCTCCATTATTTTCCCGCCTCACAGGCAGTCATTGATTTCCCTCCAATATTCTATCAAACTCAACAACCGGCAGAGACCAGAAAATGGCTTGACATAAGTGAGCGTAGTGAAAATGATGTACTTTTTAAATTTGTAGTAAAAAGGACAACGCTGCAGTTTCAAGCCGTGACTGTTTGGAAATATCTTTTCAGTGGTATGTTCAAGGAAGGGCCAGCATCTCAGATTTCCGCCAACATGGATGTCACAAATACAAAAATGATTAATTATTAATATTGCTTTCTGTATAGCAACCATGGAAAATTCCAGTTGCCGTGCATAGATTACTGTATGGCAACTAGAATTGTGTGGTTTTGTGGACTGCTTTTATTATGTCACACAGATACATGTTTTTTATATACTGTGCAAGAGTTTTATGTCTGTACTTGCTTCGTATGATTCAGTTCGTGTCCAGCAATGCAGCACATGGTGGTCTTATTTGGTCCATATTTCTAACAACATTAATGTCTCTCATTTTATTGTTTTGCATGTCTTGTATTATGAGACTATAGTACCCGACAATGTAGTCCTGAATGATGTTCTAATTAATTTTAATATTCTCCTTTCTTCTTATTATTGTTCTGCATGCTTATAAATTATCTCAATAACTTTGTAATTTCAATCTCATTGTCTTTGTTCTAGGGTGACTCTGTAACATCTGTCCAGGGACTACAGATGGAAAATAGCCTCTTGGCTAACTCTGGCACATCTACAGCAATGTTTATTAATGTGCACTTTTGCTGTTAAATAAGCAAGCAAATCAAAATAAATTTATTAAAAAAGCAATAATTTTAAATCTGGATTATAGTTAGGCGTAGTGTGCTCCATTTAGCTCACTCCCAGAGAAAGTAAATCCTATCCTTCTCACAAGGTACATCCAGCAAGTTCAAAACTGTACAAACACTTGAGAAGACTAGATAAAAATCGATAGAGAGAGAGACACGGAGAGCATGGAGGAAGTGGTCAAAGAAAAATTAAAATTAAAAAGGTCACACTGGTTTGATGATTACTTCCATCTTATCTTTGTAGTTCAAAGTAATCCTTTGGAAATAAGGCAGCTATGATGCCTCTCTTCTCACTGTGAGAAGCAAACACACTCATATCTCCTGAAAGGATCAGACTTCTTAAACAATAATTAATTTTGGTAATTAAAGTTTACTGTTATCGCAAACCTTTAGTGTTAATCACAAATCACATAACAAAATGTAACAGCCTACTTCACACCACTGTATCCTTTGTATTATGCTTTATATCGACTGTGGTGGTCAAGATAATTTGGGTTTGCTTCTAATATTAAGGCCTGGCAGTTATTGATGTGCTAGTTGCACCTAATGCATAAAATATATAAATATAAATTATTAGATAAAGCCCTGCTTTTATTAACCTAAAGGCACATTATGAAATTGCATTGTATAAATTCCATTACTTGCGGTGCAAAGAAAAAAGCAGGCAAGTCAAAACATTGTCAAACCGTTAGGCAGAGGGTTGCATTTACTTCAGTCAGTCAGTCAGTCAGCTTGATTCAGTATATGGCAGTGAATGCAGAGCTCAGAACAAATCAGGGCAGGGGATACCTCTAGATGGGAGAAATCCTCTGAAACGGCCAGTAGCTCTGTAGGGAGGAGAATAAATTATGAACCACGTCTGTAAAACAAGGACAAATGCTCTTAAAAGGAATTCTGAGATGATGAATTTGCCATGACAGTGTAATGTATTGCCATGCAACAGAAGGTAGATCAGGGCATATAAATTGTCAGAGATTCAGGACCTTCATGGCACAACTGGCAGGGTAAGTTAATATGTTGGACAACAAGACTAAGAGCCGTGCTAGTGGGTCTTTGAGGCTGTACTTAGGCAAAGCGGTGCATTGAGCTAGATGCTAATGTCGGCATGGCAGCCCGCTAACACTCAAAGTATTAACGTGCCGGTGTTTAGTAGATAACATTCACCATGGTCAAAGATTGGACAAACAGAAATTTTGACCTGATGATGGCACTAGAAAACTTTGAAAACTTCAAAATTGTTACAAATCTAAAGCTACAAATTTAGTCAAAACTCAGATGTCAGTCTCATGGTGGTGCTAGAGAAAAAGTCGGGATCACTTAAGCTTTTTGTTTGGTCTTTTGTAAACCAAGCAAATAGATGTTTGACACATGATTTAATGATATGATGAGTTTAAGCTGGTTTGTGGTTGTTTCTATTTTTCTGGACACACATTATGCCAATCAATTTGGGCGTTACGACTGATCGGACCGAATTGGTCTTCTCCAGTCACGGCCAGATGATGTCCACATTCAGCAGATACAATCACATAGTGTGCGTTATGTAAAGATCCTAATCTTAAGTCTTCAGGTCTAATCGCTGCCAGTGAGTCCCATAAAGATTCTTTTTAAAAGCGTCTGATAATTGACATCAGCGACCGACGGTGTCACTTTATATGTCGCCCGAGGGAGACTTAGCGGTAAAAAAACGACTTTCCCTGAAATTAGTTCTCGCTCACCTACCGTTCCCTCAGTAGGCTCCATACTAAGCTCAGCTTTACACTCCTTAGACAATCTGTGAACGATGATGGAAGCAGCCTCATGTGGGGTTTGTCCAGTCTTTAGAGGTCTTACTTAAGCAACAGGCTAAAGATAAGAGATGTGTAAGTCTGCAATGTGTGAA
The DNA here is from genome assembly GCF_016859285.1 of Xiphias gladius. Classification (NCBI taxonomy): domain Eukaryota; kingdom Metazoa; phylum Chordata; class Actinopteri; order Istiophoriformes; family Xiphiidae; genus Xiphias; species Xiphias gladius. The sequence goes on from NC_053422.1 coordinate 25,066,758, forward strand.
TCTGTTGTTCAAATGCTATCCTGCGATTAAGTATTTGAATGCTGTGTGGTTTGTTGCATTAAAGCATGATGCTTTATTACAGCACCGTAGATGCAGCACTACAAAGTTGTATTTGTTAACTTAGTGGGTAAAATATCACAGTAGCCTTCACTCTACTGTCATGGCAGGGGTAGCACTGCTAAGATGATTTGTTTTAGGTCCAAGGGATTTAATTACCACTAAACCTTATGGCTGCAACAGCTACTAACAGGCCGTAACATACGGTTAATGCCTTCAGCTGCTGAGCTAGAAAAAGGATGCGGGTCCTACCTGAACCCCCGCAAACTTGACTAGCTTCATGCCGCTACGCCACTCCTCTTGAGGCACTTTGGATAGAGGCGCCATTTAAATGCTCCCTACTTGGCATTCAAATGCGCCAGAAACGCCACTGCATTTATCGTTCAATCATTAACTTATGTTAGTCGCCTGTATGGAGGGTAAAATTGCTGAAAAAACAGTTGTCTGACACTTTTCTAATAGTTACGACGGGCCCACAGAGATACACGATGTGAGTATTTGCAACGTTAGTGAAAGCGTCACTTTTTTAAATGTGCTTATGTGTACTAAATCCTCAGCTTTGTCATTACATCAGTAATAATGAGAAAAAATAAAACATTCTTCCTTCTTATGTTGCATCTCACAAATGCCTCTTCCGACTTGGCAAAGCTTGTCTCCACTAGTGACTATCGTAGGTATTTCCAAACCGTAGGTGAAAAGTTGTGACCAACCTTATAAACACCTCCATTAATAATCACTTCTCAAACATTATACACTTCAATTAATATCAACACACTACATCCCTTATCTCCTGCTCCGTATTATCTCAGGTGGCCAGATTAATGCTTTGTGTTGAACTCAAGCGCCAGTACTTTACCTAATCCCTCCTATTAAATTCCAGTCTCCTTGTAAAGGAAAGCTATTACATTGTTAATGATAAATCATATGAGTAAAATCTTTAAAGTAAAGGAATGAGTAATTCAGCTTGGACAATGAGGTGCAGTGAGAGTTGAACGGAAAGGGTGTTCCAGGCATTCCTGATAATGCTTATGGAGTCATAATAAGATGCTGTAAAAAATTAGGTGCTGCGCGTGCTGTAAAAAATCATGCACATGAACCTCAGGGCTGTATTAAGAGAAACGTTTTAGCTGCGGCTAGAGAGCTGCTGGTTTGAACTTGAATGGATGAGGGAAAAACAATGCTGAAATATAAATTTCATCTAAAAATGTGACCCAGATATGATTCAGAGAATTGTGAAAATATGGTGAAAAGAACAGTAAACGTCAATTTAAAACTGGCAGCTGTTCACATGCGTAATGTATTGTTTTCATTAGTTGAACCTGTGCATCGACTACATTCTAAGCACAGACTCAGATTTATTAGCTTCTCTTTGTGTCTGAGAACGTGTGTACATTTAAAACTACTATTGACCCTGCATATGCTCAAACCATTAGGCAGAGAAGAATAACCCTGAGTGAACAGATATAGGAAGCCATTAGAGACACAAACTCCAGCACTACTGTGAACCATGTTAACGGAAGACACACTTGACATCCCTTTTCTGCCCACAGTCCTTGGCAGTAGTTCAGAAAGGTGTGGTGTTGGGCTTTGTAGATGGGATTAGAACTGGATTCATGATTCTCTGGAGATAAATGTAAACGTCTCAACGAACCTACACGGAGAAGGGTGGTATGGGTAACTGTCGGTCATGGAGTCTCAGAGAGAAGCTCAGTTATGCTCTGTACAAACCACACCTGTCAAGCAAGTTGATTGGTTGATACAGGTCGAGACACAGATGTACACATACCGTACAAGTGTTAAGGAAACGGCCATGCGAGTGTATCCGAGCAACCCCCCCCCATGCGCTGGAACAGGATAATTCCAGTTTAGGAACAGTAGCGTAATCGTCCTTCATAGGAAGCTAGTTACCTATCTGTATCGATGTAACGGCCAGAAAGCAGCTACCACTGCTTCTGAGTCAACTGAAAATGAAGCCACTGAATGGTTAGGGGGATAAAAAAAATGTGACTGAGCTTGGCTCTACCCGCTATGTATCAGATTGTTGTATGTCAGCAAAAAGACTTTCCCCTCGTCTTGCCATTCGCCTTCATCTGGCAGCTTCGTGTTTTGAGTGACTACAGCCTGCGGTGATGACTCAGTTCACGGAATAAAACGCAGACTTAAGTGGAGAATCAAGACCTACTCATGCTATTCACTTGCTTCGTTTTTGCTAATATCTCGCAAGTAAATTCTGTCCTTGTGTGGAAATGCATTCCGACGTAGAGTAATCAGTTTCAGATATGTTTCATGTCGAACTAGAAAGTTTCAAGGTCATGCTGTCGGCATTTCACTTTGTTTTCAGAACAATGGAACCCTCTCACTCAAGGGGCAATGTAGTTCTTTTAAATTAACATTTGGCCCCAGCAGTTCCTCCTTTTGCCACAGGGTCTGTTTGTGGAGCATGGCATGGGTTAATCCCGAGGATGTGTTACTCACATTGTTTCTAATTGAATTAAGTACCAGAATGTTAGCTTCATGTTCTGTTATGGTGCAACCATTTTTTTTTGCACCACTCCAGACATAAATGTCTCGGACCTGAGACATCTATCTCCGGAGTGTGCTCCTCCCTGATGTCTTTTTTGTGCCGCAATACTGCAGGTTTTTTTTTGCCATCCCTTTCAGGTCAAACCATTTTATCTTTACCTCTGCCGGGGTTCTTATTAGAGGTGACACAATGTTTACAGCACTTATCACCTGCCCTCTCATGCTGTCTCTTTTTTTTTTTTTTTTTTTGCCTCTTTCCTGGGCAGGCCCTTTATGAAAGTGTCACATAAACCATTTTGGTTCAGCTGATCCTCATTCAGCACTGCCTCAACTGTGATTTATGGGAGTTCCTTTGAAACTATTCCTGTTGACACACAAGCAGGTAGATGTAGAACATGTAGAATATTCATCATTGGTCATTACAAACAAATGTGCATACAGTATGCATATTTGATTAATACCAACTCTCTTGCACAGGCAGTCCTTACACACAGATTAAGAACATATCCTACTCATGTATTGGATAAATGAGGCACCTGGTAATTAGCAACAGTCCAGATAAGGTCATGTGAGGATGTAAACATGAATCTTTGAAACCCTGAAATTCAGTCTCTCTGTTACCGTGAATAAACCACTTAAAACACTACACTTTGATTGAGCAACACAGAAATATATTATTACAGTATATTTTAATTAATATTGGTTATTTCCAGCAACGTAACTATGGAGCCCCAAAGTGTTCAATATTAAATAAATAAATAAGGTGTTTTTAAATACTCACATCATTAACCTGAAAAAAAAAAAAAAAAATATATATATATATATATATATATATATATATATATATAAATGTGTATGTTATATCCAATAAACCAAATAAACCAAATAAAACACACAACTCCTTATAGAATTATCAGTAACTGGTTTTCATGTTGTGGGTGCATGGTTTGTTTATGTGTGTATATATATATATATATATATATATATATATATATATGTGTGTGTGTGTGTGTGTGTGTGTGTGTGTGTGTGTGTGTGTCTATATATAAATATAGTCTATATTTAATATATATAAACATACACATATATGTATACATTTATGTATATGTATATATCTATCTATAGATATATGTATAGACAGATAGTGAAATGTGAGTGAATGGGAAGAAAGAGAAAATTGAGAAAGGGTGTGAATGAGTAAATCCATCTTTATCAGTTCAGACTGTGAAACAGTGAGCCCCCTGCTTTTGTACCTCTTTTTTCATGTCTTTCTACATCTCTACAGCTGTATGTCACTTTACTCCTTTGTGACTCTCTCTCTCCCTCCTTTCTTTCTCCATCTCTCCGCTGTCTCAGGCTTGTTCCACGTCACTCTTTGCTCCTTCCATCCCTGCCATTTAAACCTCTTCCCGTGTATCTCTTTCATTCTGCCTTTTCCTTGCCGTGTCTGTCAACCTACAGTATCTTTCTCATCTCTATTCTCTCTCTCCCTCTCATCCCTATTCTTCACCCCCTCTTTCTGCTGTGTCACCCTCTTCCTTCTTCTCTTTTCCCTGTGTCTTTCAACTTCTCTCCTCTTGTATTGTATCACTCCACTCTATCTCTGTCTCTACCAATCTCCTCCTTCTGTTCTCCTCCCCTGCTTCATCTCTTTCTCTACCTCCCTCTTGCCCTCATCTATCTCTCACCTTTTCTCTCTCCCTTTCCAGATCTTTCTCAGGTGTCATTGCTCCCCCACTGGAGCCTGGCACTAAAAAATGACTAATGGGAGATTATTGCTGATATCAAGACAAAGCAGAACACTGCTGAGCTCCCTCACTGTTACCTCGACACGCGCGCACACACAAACACACACATACTTGTACTTCTGTCTTTGTGCGGATACTCGTTGACAAAATGCATTTCCTAGCCCCCTACCCTAACCTTGACCATCACAAGTAAACACCTAGTCCCCCAACCCTAACCTTAACCTACACCTGATTCTGACCTGAACCCTGAAACCAAGGGTTAACCCTCAAACAGCCCTTTAAAGGTGTGTGGACCAGCCAGAATGTCCACACAATACAGACTAAATTTTTTCCAAAGAAATACAGAAAGAGGTGTACACCAACACACACACACAAACACACACACACACACTCACACACACACACACCAACCACAGGGGAACACAATTAAAACGCTGCACTGCCAAAAATACCTGGCTCCAGCTCTGTGAAACACATTTTTCCTACTTTCTTATTCCTGCATTTCTAAATACATTTCTTAAAATGTTTTCAACAGGAAAGTTGACTTTGTGGATCTTTTTCGCTCTTCACTGAATAGCAACATCACCACAATAGGCCAGATCTGCTGTAGCATGTGGGCACGGCAGTTGAGATTAGCGATCTTAATGTACTGGCACAGTCCAAAAGGGCTGATCCGGAGAAGTTTCCTGTGAAGGTTTTTACTCTCCCCAGAGCGTTGGTTCCCAAAGTGGCGGCACTCTGGGGAGCCACGTCAAGGGTGCTGAGAGATTTATCAAATCATCTCAGCATCATTTATTGTGCATTTTAATAATGGTTGGCCACATTCAAAAACTCTGTAACATTTCTACGAACTCCATTTTGTGTTCCGTTTTGAAGCATATCAAAACAGTATTAAAAACTCTTCAAGATGCGGTTATAAGCCAATGACATGACAAATCCCACTTGCCGGGCGGCATAGTAACATAACACACTCTCTGTGCTCTCTCTCCCCGCATCCCATCAGGTTCACATGCTTTCAAAATGCTTGCACCCTTTTTTGTTTTGTTTTCTTTGTTTGTCCTTGTACCTTTAGTATAATTTTGAGGATGGTTTGTTATTGATTATTTTGAATGAAATAGTTATGTCTAAATGTGCTGGGCAACTGTTGGCTTTTATTCTGAGTGTCTGACAGTGGGCCTGTATGATTTAAATTAATATTGATATAAAGTAATATAATAAATCTAAAATTGTTCAAACTAAGCATTTTTTTTGTTTGTTTTTTTATTGTAGGTTTGTTTGCAATATCTCAACAACTATTGGATGGATTGCCATTAAATATAGTACAGACAATCACGAGCTTCTGAGGATGAACTGTAATAACTTTGATGATCCCTTAACCTTTCATCTAAAATTTCAGTTTAGATTTATTACCCATCCAGGCTAATTGAACATAATGTATACATATAGTACAGGCAGCATGGTCGTATCTACACTATAGAACTTGCGCGGAAGTAGAAATGATTCTGTTACAGTCAGCATTGTTATTTCTTTGTTTTTTACTTTTACACAGGATTTCCTTAATGCTACTCTGGTAATTTCAGTCAATGTTTCAGGACTGTGTACAATTGTCTGAGAGAGAAGAAGGGTGATAACAAAATTAGAGGAATAGGCTTTATCTCTCCTCTGTGAAGGACACAGTTTAGTATGTCACATTCTGCTGATGGAGAAATAATACACATTGAACACTAGGAATATGGTGACGCTTCAGATAAACTAATGAGGGCTCGATGCTCTTACTGGTGCAGCTACAATGCATGATTTCATCTGAAAAACATTTTACATTAAGCCTCCTGCAGCCTCTATGTACGAACCCACATTAGAGCAAAAAGCCATAGTCACTTTGCATGTCTACCAATACTCTTCTCCCACATCAAAATGCAGAGAAATGTGGATAATAAAGAAATGTGAAAAATTAAGAATACACACAGTATGTGTACATTTTGTGTTTGTACTTTTTCGCTAGCATAGTTTTTTGTTTTTAGTTTTTTTGTTCAGTAACTTTGGGGGTTTGATCAAATATTCTGGTTATAAGAAATTCTGTTGTCCAAATAAATAAGTCTGAGCTGATTTAAATTACCATGCAGCTGGTAATTTGATAAGCTATTATTTACACGTATGTTGATTTTTGTCAGGTGTAACCTATTACACATAGGTTATTGGCTTTTAATAGTAATTAGATTATTTTATATATGGTTTTATATACATTTGTATTTTAATATGTATAGAAATACTTGTGAATATTGTGAGCTTCTTTGATATACACAGGAATTGCACATGCAGTGATATACAGTAGCCTGGGTTTGGTATGTAAACTGAATAGTATTATTATACAGGGTCATTCTGTCAGCATCAATGTCAAACTCTTCCCATTTGAAGCTGAAGGTAAAAGTCGCAAGAGAAGAAGAAGAAGAAGGAAAAGAAGAGGATTGAGAGTCCCAGGGTGACTGGGTCTAATTGAAATGAATTCTGACTAAAGCAATGACTTTAATGACATTTTGATTCCGGGACTGGAGTAATGACATGGACAGGCCCCGAGGGAGAGCGGCACTTTAAAAAGGCAGAGTGAGAGGGAGGGAGGAAAAAGAGACTTAAGGACAGGGGAGGAAGAATAGAGAGAAAGAGAGACAAAAAGGGAGAGGTTGGAGAGGTTAAGTTTAGAGAGAGGGTATTTATTAAAAGAGCCAGGGGAGACAGACAGAGCCAGAGAGACACATATAAAGAAAGAGACAGGCAGATAGAGACAGAAGAGTTTACAGCTGGAGAGAGAGAAGGAGACTTTAAAAAAAACATCCAGGGAGAGAAGAGTTTTTTCTTCTTTTCATCAGGCTTTCAAGCAGCTTCTCTTTTTAGCTCATTTCCCAGACTCTAAGACACTGTCAATAGGTCAGTCTTATGAAGTCACTATCTGAGAATCAGTCAAACCAACTGAGGCCTCACCACCACACAAAATGGTAAAACTCTGTTCTATGATTAAATATTAATCACCTAATGACATATTTATGAGGCTAAACTAAAAGCTAATCTAAATCTAACTGTAATTGCTTTTCTTTAAAGGAATAACTGCATATCATCACATTGTTGTCGGTGGAGTCGCATTTAACAAATAAAGTACTTCGTATTCACTAATCCCATCTTCGAACTGATTTTAAAGGGAGCACAACTGAAAAGAGAGTCCCACATTCCCATTGATAAGCCTATGTTATGCCCTTTAGGCAGCAGCATAAAATAAAGAGTTGGGCCCTAAATTATAAGGACCATAACCTGAGGAATGAACTTTAGCTACAACACAACTCAAAACAAATAACTGATGAGTAAATTTAATAGCGTAACCACCACCTTTCTGACATGTCAACAACATCTCACGCTGTTGGTATGGTCTGGTATGACTGACCGCGTGAGGGTTCACACGGTCCGGACCTGTTATGCTGAGACCCACGGAGCCTGGCCAGCACATGTTAGCACATTTAAACAGTTATACCGCCTGACATGAGGTGTAGGATTCAGTCCAAAAGCACCTGTCATATCAACGCCCATGAACGGATTTGAAATGTGATATAGATGTAATGAGCACCTTACCTGAGTTACACTTTTTAGTAACTTTTAGCAACTTTAAAGTACATTAAAAGCAGGAAATAAAGATCATAAAGAGAGCCCCAATTAGTATGAAACCAAACCATATTTATGAATTAGGACTCTGCAAACATTATTTCCTTTTATTTCTTCGTGATTTAACATGCAAAAGGCAAATTAACTGCTATAATGAATTAATGTAACAATTCCCTCTTCATTATTGTTTTAAATGAGTATTAACTCAAACAACCGAACACTATAATAAACCAACAGCAACTTTTTGTTTAGTGTACAGTATTTGAACTGCACATCATCATTTGTATCTCCAGATGATTTAATTTAACACAGCAGTACATAAGGACGTCATTCCACCGGGTAGCTCACCTGATAAATAATGAGAAGCTCAATGGAACATTAATGAGACGTAGAAAGAGTCTCCTAGAAGGAATGAGAGTCAAATAGTGATATGATACAAAGAAAGCTTAAGAATTGAAATGGTCTCTTCAACCATTTGGAAAAAACCACAAATTAAAGTTGACAGTGTGCACTTTATCCTCGTAATGATCGTGTCATTTCATATTAAAGCTAATATGAATATGCAGCACAAACATGAAACACAGTGTTGCTGTCCAAACTGAATGCAAATTTAACACAACATCTGCTGTCTGGGTACAATACTGTATAATGTATTAAACCATAGTGTCACAATGCAGTTACAGAAACAAAATACTGAAACCAGACGGAAAAGTTCTGCTTTCAAACAATAATAATTAATAATAATTTCGACAAGTATGATTGGTGAATGGTGATGCAAATTCAAATCAAGTCCTTGGTCTTGGCCAGTTGCCCACACATGTTTCCAGTGGGTTTTTTTTTCCAACGGCAGGAAGAATTTTAGAGTGCATGTTCCTTTAATTCCGCGTCAACCCAAGGCAGGACGTGAAGCTTAAATTTGTGCATGATTCTGGGTCCTGGAGTAAAAATTTACATTCCTCATTATTGTGTCAGCCTAGAAACCATTTAAAACCAAGGCTCGGAATTTCCATCATCAGAGGAGACACTTGAGTTTTATGTTTTATGTTTGTTTAACATGGATCAGTGCTTAATGGCACTGACTCTCCACAGCTGAAATAGGATGTGACTGAAGATACTGAAGGTCCATAATTCTGTCTTTTATATCCAGTGAGCCATTATGACAAAAAAAAAACATCACTCTTGAAAACACAAAAAAAGAAAATAATATTTGCAAAAATTAATCCAACCTCAAAATTGTAAACTTATTGCTGCATTGATTAAATTGTATTTTCATGTTTGACAAACTTAAAAAAAATTTAAATACAGAACACTGATAGATTCAACCCAAACCCACAGTATATTACCTGACAATTATAGAGCTTGAGTTAAGTATATTAGAACATGCTATTATTTGTACATGCAGCAGCTCATTGGCAGGTGTGGTTCAGGAGGTAGAGCTAACCGTCCACTAACCGGAGGGTCGGCGGGTCGATCCCCGGCTCCTCCAGTCCACAAGTCAGTGTCCTTGAGCAGGATACTGAACCTCAAATTGCCCCCGATGTATCATTGTTGTGTGTGTGTGTGTGTGTGTGTGTGTGTGTGTGTGTGTGTGTGTGTGTGTAGAGAACATCATGTATAGAAAAGACTGTGTGAATGTGGCACTAGAGTAAAGTGCTTCGAGTGGTCCATAGGACTAGAAAAGTGCTGTATAAGTGCAGTCCATTTACCATCATCCAATTCAAGAAAACTATGCACATTGAGCAAGCTGCTTAATGGCTGGAATGCCTTTCCCCCCTCTCGGCCCGCTGCAGTATGAACACATAGCTTTAAAGCTGGAATCTGTGAATTCTCCGTTCTCTCCATCAACTTTCCTTTTCTTCGCCCGTTTTGAGAACAGCGGTGTTCTAACTAATGCTGATAGATAGTTAGAATGACCGGTGTGTCCCTGATTTCCAGAATGGAGAAATGACAGGTCACACAAAGACGACATTGTGCTTCAGTATTAATAGCTAGTCTGTCTTTCATGGGGCGAAGAGAGAAGACAAGGAGGCCCCCTATTCAAGTAGTAATTGCTCACAGTTAATCATTGGTGCCTGCGTACCATGAGACTGGGCAAATTTTGCTTTGGGGGGAAATTAGAGTGTGATTGTACAACAGCGGTCGCCACATAAGTCAGGCGTCAAATTAAAGATAAGAGAAAGTAGTTTGGGGATTTTATTGCACGGGATTCATTAGATTTCATAGTTTGACACAGAAACCAATACACCTGGGAGGGCAATTTCAAGAGCTTTGGTTAAAGGGGAATACTTCTTAATTTATGAATTCCCACAACGTTGCCGACTGCCATTTGTTCCTCCTTGCTCTTTAATTGATAACAGAACATTATCTCCCCACTGAAAATGCTTGATAGCTGCAGATGTTAGGTTTCCTTCTAGGGACAAATGGGGAGCAATTGTAAAGTGGAGGTTGCATAGAAGTCAGGTGTCAAAGAGAAGATGGAGAAGAGGAGCTGGAGTGCTCTGTGGGGAATGTAATGCATTCAATTACACAGTTTAACACAGAAAATGAGAGGAAATGAGATGAGAATGTGAAGTCTGACTATTTCCAGGTGTGGTTCCATTTTCCCATCCCTGTCCATCATGTCTAACAAGCCAATGAACACTGCAGAAATCAAGCTGAAAAGCTCCCGCAGCATGTCTTTTGTAATATAATGACATTGTACCGGCTCTGTAAGAGCACATATCTTGAATGTATAGAAAACAAAATAAAGATGACCTTCCTGTCTCACGTTGACTCAAAGCTTTTCCCAGAATCCCTGCTATACAGTGAACACTCTGTCAGGTTATACGGAGGTATTTGCGTTCTTATAAAACTCTGCAAAGCTGTGTTGGTTTGTCATTTACAGTGGCACTGTCACCATTTGGAATGAATGCAAAAATGCTTGTACTAATGGCCACAATGAACATTAAAAGGACCATAAATGTATAAGATTCTGAGCAGGCGTCAATCAAAATTCTTACAGCATAGATGTGTTACTGCTGGGAGATCAGTATGCTGATGACATGCTCTCAGTGCTTCTGGGGTTGAATTTTCTAATCCAAGACTGATAAGCCTCATTCAGAGCCACAGAAGAATCTGTTAAAATGTTTGCACAGGCTGAATAGTTTTCTTTCTGTGAACATCTTGTCCATTCATCAACACCAATCATGGATAATGACCCATGGGAAATTTGGTACTTGTTCATTTAGCATAATCAGAGTTACTGGCAAAAGTGTGTTTCTTGCTTTGTTGATTGAGTGTCTTGACTGCCCAATTTTTTATTTTATTTTTTTTATGGGTGTATTGAAACAGACCAAATCACTACTGCAGCATAATCAGTTAAACATTTCTGAAACACGGCTTCATTTGTTGATCACCGAAAGGCTGAAGTAACAGGTGTAGTCACAAATCTGTGTCAAAGTTTTGTTTGTTTTTTTGTTGGGTTGAATCAAAAGTCATCAGATTCCTGACTTAGTCCAGAGGTACATTTTACAAGCAACCAGAGAAAAAGAAAGTGAAAACAAAAGACTATGATGCACCTCTACTGAGAAACAAATCCCAAAATACAACATGTGAGAGAATACTTGCAGGAGACACATATTTCTTTACTCTGTCTAACAATCTTTCTCATCAGTGGAGAGAGCTATGCATGGAACAGGGTGAGACAGTATCAGAAAAAAAGAACACCTTGTATTTGAAGTCCAGCAGTTTTTTCACAAGGTGGCACGATGAACATTTATGCAAATCTCTTTACTGTGTCTGGGGAAATCTAGTCTGTCAGTTACAGCAATATTGACCAGAATGTTCCTATTGTCAGTGAGAAAACCTCTGAACAATTATCCAGACCACTGGACAAAAACAACTCTCCGTTGAAAATCTTTAGTAGCACTAGTGGCAATAATTCATACAAGGCCAATAATATAAATAAAAACCATAAATAAAAAAATTTAAAAAAATAAAAAATGCCAGTGTTGGGAGTCAGAAAGGTCCTTTTCAGATGAATCAGTCAAATAAGTTTATTGTATTCTTTTCTTTCAAATTTGGTCTGCAACCCTAGCTGTTTTCCATCAAACGCTGCCCTGTGAGTACATTTTCTTTAAATATTCATTCAGATTGTCAGACCTGTGGAACAGTTGTGCTTCCATTTCCTGTTAGGTTTAATGAATATGCAGCAACAGGGTGACTGGTGCAAATCGTAAGACCACTAATCATATGGGATACAAATAAAAAATCTGTGTCTACGACTTGCAAGCGTTCACATCGTCTGACAACTCAAGGTCGTTAATAGAGATAGAGATATCATGGTTCTCAGTCCCTAATATACTCAAAAAAAACTGGGTCCTACACTTCCCAAAATGCAACTTGATGATAAATTCCCATTTCTTTCTCAAACACAAGATGGGAGTTTGAGACTCAAAGTCCCATCCCAATTTGTAACGCAGGCTTTCTGTGAATTTGTAGTCTCGAAGCCAAAGCTTAGAAACCACTATGACAAGGGTCAGGGTTACTAAGCTCCTCCAGAGCCACATGAAACATTCAAATAGCAGTTTTCACAGGGTGCGTAGAACTTGTGAGAACAAGTGAACTAATCTGCATGTGTAAAATCTGTGCAATGCACCTTTAAAGAGTTTCTTTCAATAAAGATTCAATCTAAAACATTTAAGTGAGAGACATCAAATTGCTTTCGTGCAACTAATATTACAACTATTACTTCCTTAAATTAAATAAGCTTAATTAGGACATTCTTAATTCATTCTTAAATAGGACATTCCATAATAAGGAAATTCTCAAGATGCTTCACACAACCCCTGACTGGGCTCTCTGTGTGTTGGTCACCGTCTGTGGAAAAATATTTCACGGTTCCATGTTCAAGGTTCATAAATCTCAGATTGGACATTGATTATACTGTGTGTATATTTACTATTTCTCCGTGCCAATTGAGTAATGCTCACCCTTCGAGTTCCTCGAAAGCACCGGCGTCCCTGTTCCGCGCAAATGAGCGCTGCTGCCGACGGAAAACCCTCGGCAGCACTCAGGCTCACTGCAGCTCAGGAGGATGTAAATGGCTGCCTGTTGAATGGAAGCTAATAGACGGCTCTTCACAGAAGCACAGCAGCGAGCATGTACACACTGCCATACACACAGTACGTTCCGTGCACACTTCCTTTCCAGCTCCCGCCACACACCATCTGTCGCTCACGCTTTCATATATGCACGCAAATAGTACTCCATTATTTTCCCTCTCTCTCTCAAACACACGCACATAGAGCGTCTTTCTCACCTCCATATCATACCATACGTAAGTGTACACACACTCTCACAGGCAGGCAGGACACCGGTGTTTTTAGTTAATTGAAGTATTGAGTGAGTGTGTATTTCAGCACATTGCATCATTTGTCTTCCTGTCAGTTTGTACAAGGGGCATGATCCCAATCCTTGCATATTCATGACTGTCAAGTCATAAAATACTGTCTGTGTGTGTGTGTGTGTGTGTACGTGTGTGAGTAATGATGTGTTCAAGAGACTTACACCCACAAAAAAAATGTTGTAGACAGAAAAGCGAAAGGTGATTAGTGGGCTCAATCAGTCAAGAGAAGGAAAGAAAGAAGAAAAGACTCATTTTTATTAGTTATTAATTATACAGTAATTAGGTTATTCAATACTTTACATGAATTTACTGTCACTTTGCATAGACATCAATCAATACAGAACTACTGCAAACTTCACATAAATAACCAGCAAAGCAAATAGTTTAGCATTTTATTCACTGGATGCAGAAAACAAACAGGTTAGGGCTAAATGTCTTTACAAGCACATAAACAAGTAATTTCCGGTAAATGATCAGTTTATTGACTATAGCAGGCTTTCTTCCTGCTTAGCCCCATTTATTGCATCATGCCACTAATGAGGTCGATGAGAAATCTCAGGTTAATGAGCCATAAAGATTGTAAATTAGCATAAACCAATACATTAGCGTCCTCCTCCAGCAACCTCTTAAACTCTTAGGTGAGGCAACTCCAGTTTAGATATATACTATATATTATATTGTTCTCCTGGATAGAGGATAATGACAGGATATGTAGGCTATGGCAGAACCTTTATTCCTGCTCATGTTTCGCAGGACAAAAACGTCTCAGTGACATAATTCTGTCTGTCTTTTGACACTCAGCCCACGAGTGAATGGCATTTTATAACCAATTCTCAAGCTGAACTGAGAGTGCTGAATCAGTGTCAGTGAACAAACCGGTAGTTTTTTTTTTTTTCACAAGTGACTTGGGGCTCCATCGCTAACTCAGCTGTGGTGTACAGTATGTTACATTCTAGTCGAATGCTTACCGGAATAGCGTAAAAGCCACAGAAACAGGCATGAGGAAATAAGTGCTGCAGACAGGTGGATGCTGAGCTCTTCCCGTTCAAAAAAAGTAAGACAGTGAAAAACTTCCCATCAAATTGTTAATCAAAAGTGAAAAAACTGCTCAGCTTAAAAAAAGTACCGTACATTGTTGAAGTGGTTAAAGTTAATGGAAAATACTGTACATAGCTATGAATCACTACTGAACTGAGCAAAAATAATTTCAGCCTCTGGTAGACACATGATCGGACCAACAATGGCTGACAGACTCCTCAGATGACCATCTGTGCAAATATCTGAGCTTTGGAAAATATATGTCAATCACAAGGCGTGTGTTTAGCTGTAACGTAGATGTTCTATTCAACTGTAATTGTATTATACCATGTGGGAACACATAATCTCTCCCTCTCTGTCTCTCTCTCTGTCTCTCTCAGGCACACACTCACACAGACACTGATCGGCTGATCGGCGTACACATTTCCCTTATGCACTCAGTTTGCTTTGCATAAAATTAGCATTGAGCTCTATAGGGTATTTTCTGTGTGACAGACCCAGATGGATCCAGGTTTTGGTTTGCCCCCTGACACAGGGTTTAATTATATATGAGCACTGATCTCATGCCCATCCCTGGTGTGATGATAACTTTTCTGTTAGGGAGTAAAGAGTTTTGGGTGATTAGCCAACTGTAAGGCGTCTGCCTGAGATGCTGACCTCGCTGGCGCTCGGCTCACACTCGCTTCATACTTAAGTGGACTAATTGGCCTGTAAATCTTTTAGGATTCGGATGGCGACAGTCAGTGTCCACCCGGCCCAGCGGGGAGCTGCGCTGCTGCTCCGTTGAAGACAGCACCATGAAAATCAAATGCCAAAAAGCATGACTTGCAACTACTCCATTTAAGGTTTGTGTGTGTGTCCCGTATGTGTTCAGAGTTTGGGTGTACCAGTCAACCCTATAATAACGAAAAAAAAAAAAATCTCATTATCACCCAAATTTGTCAGCCACATCAAAGCAGTTTCTTGCTTTTGTGCATGTTTGGACGGAACAAAAGATAAAGTGCCAAGAGAAAGAAGGAACAAATTAAAGAAGGAAAATTAAAGACAAAACAGAGATCAACAGATAACTTCTAAATTTCCGTTTGTTGTAAACACGGAAAAGACTTGCAAAGACTTCACCAATGCTATGCCATAGCCCTTAATATCTGTGCTCATCACTCCTGTTACCCCATCATCAGTCACTTGTCATAGGAATAGGCTTAACATGCTCTCAATCAAAGAATTTGCAAAGCACGTTGTGGCCGTATTTTACCAATCTCTGTGCCTGTGACAAAGCTTATTACACTGGAGTCAGTGCGCCCTGAGGGATCTACCGGGGATAATTATAAGTGTATTTATGGTGGCCATTACATACAATTAATTTCTGGTGGCCGTATAGTGTCCAGATTTAGAGTGAATTGTGAGATGGTGGTTGTAAATTAGTGGGAAAGTTAAGATCCATCAATAAATATCTAAAGCTGCTCATCATGATTAATGCTTAGCTTCAAAAATGTTAAGATATTTAATGTATAGTTTGAATGATTTATCTCTGAAGTATAAATTCATTTTTGCTTTGCCCTTGTGTGGGGATTTCAATGAGTTAAAACTACTGTGTGTAGATTTTTTTCACCATCCTAACAGCATGGCTATAGCAGCAGTTGGTTGGTCAGTCCACCACTTTAGTCCAGACTGAAATATCTCAACAACTATCAGATGGGGCGACATGACATTTTCTATAGGCATTAATGGTTCCCAGAGAATGAATCGTACTGACTATGGCGATCCTATGACTTCTTCCTCTAGCTCCACTATGACATTTGCATTTTTGGTGTTAAGTGAGACGTCTTAACAAGTATTGGATGGATAGTCATGAAATTCGGATGATTT
Source organism: Xiphias gladius (assembly GCF_016859285.1). Lineage (NCBI taxonomy): Eukaryota > Metazoa > Chordata > Actinopteri > Istiophoriformes > Xiphiidae > Xiphias > Xiphias gladius. The sequence goes on from NC_053422.1 coordinate 25,083,021, forward strand.
TGGTGATCCCCTGGCTATTCCTCTAGCACCATCATGTGGTTGAAATTCTGTTTTGCCCAGAAACACTGATTTGCCCAGTTATGACCAAATACCAGCAAAGCTAATGGCATTCCTATCAGCCTTAGCTTTACTATTTACTTCCAGTGCTAATTCGCAAATGTTAGTGTGCTAACATGCTAAACTAAAACGGTGAACATGTCGAACATTATACTGCTAAACATCAGCATATTAGCATTGTTATTGTGAGACCACTAGCATCCTGACTACTTTTTTTTGCATTAGCAGAACACCACCGTGGCTTAGCACAGCTTCACAGCTAGCTTGGCTGTATCCTTTTAGTCTGGTTGTGTCATTATGTATTCCGAAGTGGATCAACTTGTGTTTGTTGAAAAATAAGACAATCTAGGTGAAAAATAATGGTTCAAATTCAATAAACAAGTGCCTTAAAAGACTTGCACACTTTTAATTTGTAGATCAGTGCCATTCTGTTCTGCCTCTTTTCAATAGCCTGCATAGTGAGTACTGTATGCCTTTCATCAAACTAGCAACATGGCTCTAGAAATGGCAATTTAAGTTCACTAGTCAGTTGGTTGGTCCGCCATTTTGGCACCATCATCAGGTCGAATTTGATTTTTTCCAGTAGTTTGGTTTATCTCTAAATACCTTCAAAATTAAAGACAATTCAATTTGCCTCAGCTATACTTTGTGTTTAAAAGTATAGGTTCACAATTTTAAAGTCTGTCTCAAAACAATATTCATATGCTAATATCTATTTTCAAAGTTTTTATAATCGCTGTAACTATTCCTACTCTACATTCTAGGTGTAAAAAAACCCTTTCCTAACTTTTCTCAGTGTAAAAAATTGGGAACTACTGTAATAATGCATTCTAAAGTTAAAATGAGTTAATATCAGAGGAATGTGGACAAAAGGAATGTATATATCGAGCAAAAACCAGGCGTACATATGGGTACATGAGCATTCTTTGAAGATAGACTTGAAACTTGGACCTGTCCTTAAATGCTAGTTAATACATGTCAGCATGCTAACACCCTAAACTAAGATGACCATATTGCCTCTTAAACATTAGCATGTTAGCCTTGTTACTCTGAGTATGTTAGTATCATGACTGAGTTCAGCCTCACAGAGCTGTTAACACGGCTTTTAGTCTTCTTATTATGTATCCAATGAGAACTTTGCCTTTCAAGAAACATTGAGTCTTTCAGACTTTAGTGATTGTTCAAAAAAAGATGTAAAATTAATTATCCATTGAAGTGCTTTCCTTAACAAAACAGTAGCTTTTCATAACATAGCACAATGTATTTCTCAGAACTTTTCACTGCACTTTAATATTTTCATTGAACTGTTTCTCCAAAAGAGTTATTCTTCTGCCTAAATATCCGTTACCTCGTACAATAAATTTAACTAGACATTTGACATTTGAAAACATTTAGCTTTCACTGTAATCATCCTTTTTCAGAATTCCTTTTAATAACCAGTGAGAATAACGCTTAACAACAAAGGCCAGCGTTTCCCTGCTGTGCTTTTTTTGGTACATTTCCCTTAAAAGGATCCCCCCCTACAAAACACTGGAAATTAAAAGGAACAAGTTCACAAGGGAGCCTGTGAGGGCTGTAAATTATTTTGTTATGCATGAGTACACTTTTTGAAAATCCCTCTCAATGGGAAATCGCCTCAAGGAAATGGTGTAAAATGTTGATTACAGGAAGCCAAATTAAAAATGTAGTCAGTTACTAGAACTCAGGTCATGAAAACATGTCAATATCTACAATACATCCATCTACAATAGGCAGGCCTGTGTTCCATTATAGACCCCAAGAGACATTTCAAAGACTTCAGACCTTAGCTGCACAAATCAATATTTTCATACTAACAATGAATAAAATGACTGTGTAATGTGAAAAGCTTTGCTAGTAGTGATGAAACTACATAAAATGATCACTCAACCACTTGTCTCTAAAGAGTTTTATAGCCTGTTTAGCGTATTGTTTTGGTTTTCCAACCGACGGTTCAATCTCACTGCTCTAATCGACCTTGTTTTGAGTCGCAGCAGGCAGCTGTTTTTTTGCCGAAAAAGCTCTAATATATCCCTGTACACTACTAGCTTAGCACCAAACAACAGACAAACAGAGTTAGCGACAAACTGGTGAACATAGTGGAGCATTTAGCAGAGCCAGATATTCCCTTAGGAGTTGGTAGAAACCTAAAACAGAGCTAAAAAGAAAATGAATATGAGACTTATTTTCTTAGGGTGGAATATGACTCTAGTGAATGCTAAAGGTGCTCTGAGTCTGCTGGATGTTCAAAAGGGTAACTGTTCAACATGGTAGCCATCATCATCTCAATGCCATAATGTCAAATTTGCAACCTCTGTCAAATTTGTAACCATTAGTAATGTTAAAATGTTAAAACCATCTAGCTATAAAAAGGAGAAGACACTGAAATGTCTTAATGTCTCAAGATATGGCTGTACAGAGTTAGCTCTGGCAGGAATGTGTTGTGTACCTTGTGACTTTGTTCCCATAACTGCGTTATACTGACCTGCTCTTTCTTACAAATATCGGAAGGCTCACTCTGCATGTCATAAGATCTTGTGCTCCTTGGATCCAAGTAATTCAATAAAATAAATCCATACAAGCCAACAGAAACTTACCATAGAGTTGTCATTATTCATCAGCTGGTGATATTCTATATGTTTCTAATTGTCAACAAATCCCATGCATCCCATCAAAGAGCCACACATCTGCACTGGGTGACTGATGAAAATCAGCAATGAAAATGATTTTAATTCAATCCATTTATTCAATCAAATGTGTAATAATCTGTGGCTTAAAATAGTCCAACAAATGCACCATTTCCTCCTCTTTGAGTAGTGTTTGTTAAAAGCTACAGTACCCAGCTGCTTTAGGAAATAATTAAGCCTTTTTAAATAATGATATATTTTTGAGCTGTTTTGAAAGATTTAAGTCTTCATTTGGAACTGATTGGCTTGGGCCTGAGTGCCACAGGCAGGGTAGGGAAGGAAGCATTTGCTGTTGGTCTTTTTATGGAGTTTGTTGACAATAAAATTCAAAACACCAGCCTCATCCTTTAACATGTTGTGTAAACCAAGAGAAAATCTGCTATAAGCTTCCAGGTCAAGTTTCAACACAGTCAGTATATTGATACTGGCACTCAAAATCCTACATTGATTTAACCTTGTGTCTTACCTTTCCAGTGAGTCAACCTCTTGGCAACTGACTGTCGGCCATTTTTCCATTTACTATGTTGCAACAGTGCAGTAACCATGGGAACTGGCTACATGAATGCCATCTGTATAATTAGCCCCCCATACTCTGGCTTTGGGAAGAGAAAGACAGAGAGAGATGAATGAACAAGCAACAGGAAGGGGAGAGGGAGAGGATGGGGCAGGGAAAAAGACAGGCCTGGGGGTCTTTCTACACCTCTAACTCATTATTGCACTGGAAAAGATGGGGCAGAAATGTAAAAAGAAAGCTGTAAGGAGATAGCGGAGAGAGAAAGTGAGCGATGGACAAACGGAGAAAGGGGCAGCAGAAGAGCAGAGTGAAGAAATTACAGAAGTGCTAAGAAATGGTAGGCAGAGGGTACAACAGGGAGAGGGAGCAGACAGATATTAGAAGTGTTTCACAATGTGACAGCGAGCATGCATGACAAAATGAATGAATGTGTGAGAGACAGGAAGATAGAGTAAGAGAGGGAAAAAGTGCAAATATAGTAAAGAATGACAAGTGAGAGCAACAATATGACAAAGAAGAACAAGAAATGGAAAAGGAGGAAAACCCATAATGTTACATATTAAGAATGATAACTTTCAAAGATACATGGATGAAAACACAAACAAGAAAGAGTGACCCAATTAAAAGAGAGTGAAATTATTACAGGCCTCTTTTTCTCTTACTAGGTCAGCGATCTCATCTAGACAGACGGAAATCCAACAAGACATGGAGAATGTACTGTAATCTGTGTAATCTTTCATAATAAACCACAGTAATACTAATCCAGTGTTAAAATTTTGGTTTCTTAGCTGATTCAAATTCAAGTCAAAAGGCTTATAAACTGAATCAAAGTAGATTTTTGACCTTAGGAATAATGGTTTCACTAAACACCACCAACTCAAGGTCCACTTACTAGCACTGTTGTCAAGTAGCTGAGTACATTTACTCAACTACTTAAATGCAGTTTTGTGGTACTTGTATTTTACTTGACTAATTCCATTTTCTGCTACTTTTTTCATGGTTCAATGATTTTGCACCAAAATGCAGACAAACACGCAGGCAGGTAGAAGCAGTGAAGATACTTTATTGATGAAAATAAACAGGCTTATAGGCAAATGTGTCGCCAGGCAGGCAAAAAAGCAGGAACCGACGACAGTAACTCCAATTATGTCGCAGGCACAAAGGAGAGCACTTGAGAACAAACGCAGTAACAAAACAGATGATCCGACAGAGAACAAAAGGAGTGAAACAGTATATATGCAGGGGAGCTGATGAGGAAGAATAGGTGCGCAGGTGGGTGTTGGGAGTCAGGTGACTGGGACAGACGTGAAAGTCCGGGGACAACTGATTGCTGACATGAGACAGGGGCAGAATAGCCCGATGCAGGAGCAGACAGGACGTCTTTGGGGACCCCTGACACAGGGTCCAGCTGGAGGCCCGCCTGTGCACGTCTCTGGGCAGCTAAGGTTTGGGGTTGAGGCTTGAGATCTTTATTCACACTACTTCTACTTTTACTCCACTATATTTATTTGACAGCTAAATTTACTGGTTGTGGATTAAGATTCTACCAACAAAACATTATAACAGTTTATAAAATATGATGCATTATTACAGATTAAACTACTCAACAGTATATAAAGCATTTAAAATTAGTTCCATCTCTATTCACTACAACATTGAACAAGTACTTACACTTAATTTATCAATAATAATATGGGACTTAAAGGGGCCATTCTGCATAATGAGTACTTTTCGATACTTATAATGGTTGATTTCTATAGACTGGTATTGCCACTTAAGTACATTTTTAAAACACTTTTACTACTGCTTACTGGCTTTCAATCATTTAACATAGTTTTCATCAGTGGATGATGCTAGGTCAGTTCAATTTTTTGTGATTTGTTTGTATTGGACTGTATGTCAGAAAACAGATTAAGAATAAATGACTAAAACCACCCCCAAACCAACAAAAACACCGAAATGCGAAGGCCAAATAAGAGAAAGCATTTTAGAAGAAAAACAAAAATAAAACCTGAATGGTTACCCGACTCCAGTGGGAGGCAGGGGTGAACAGACTCAAGAAAACTGGAACATGAGCAAAAAGGAGAGACTGTCAGAATGACAGAAATCCCTGAAGAGAGAGGGAAAGGAAACTGAAAGGTTTTCCTTCTGCTTCTGGTACAGGAGCTCACCTTGCTCTTGGCTTTGCCACATGGTTTGGGTGTGTAATTTCTCTATTGCTGACATATCTGGCACAGGGGTCGAGGTAAGCATCACACTGCAGCGTGAGTTGGTGGTGGATGCGTGTAATAGGAACCCAAAAAGAACATAGTGCCAATTGAGAGGCTTATAATGGACAACGCTGCACAGGGGGCAGGCCAATTTAAAGCCAGCCCAAATGGATGTACATTTCAAACAGTATATTATGGCTTGATATTCAAACTGTCTAAGAGACTTTTTCATTAGTTGTAGAGGAATATTTATTTGCACAAATAATAAAAGTGGCAACCATGAGGATTAGAGATTATGTCTTCACAGTTCCCAATATAAGCATTTTTTTTCTTTTTTTATGATGTTGACACTTGTTAGTGGAAACTTCAATAAAGTCAAATTACAGTAGATCTGGGCCATCTGACAAGTTATGACAAATTGTAATATAAATTGGTATTTGTGTCTTTCACAAAGATTGCTGACTTTTCCTTCCCTGCTTCTCTTCTATTTTCATGTCCATGCTTGTGTCCCTCTCTCACAGTCCTTCTTTATTCAAACTCTTTCGAGCAGAGTCCTCCAGGCAGGTAAGAACAATGCCATTTAGATACTCTAGTTTGTCATTTTCCTGCATAAAACTAAAGTTACATTTTTTGCCGAGGCAAAAACGAGAGATTTTAAAAGAGGGCGTAGCTAATATCATAAGCTCAGTTTGTCGTCTTAGCGGAGCAAACAGCATGAGTAATGTGTACACTAGAACTTATCTCATGGCCTTCAGCTCAATACCCTGTGGCTGTTGAACTTGAAACTAGTTTTTTGAGGCCCAGTCTAATTCAGAAGCATATTAAATGTATCATTATACTGGCACCATTGAAAGCTGCTCATTTGGGGCTCTAAAGTGAACACCTACAATCTTCCATGGCCCTTGTCCAGCCCTTCCCCAATGTAGCCACAACCTGTTTCCTAACCATACCTATATACTGTAAAATCACAATCTTTCCCTAACCTTAAACTTTCTGTATTTTCCTGCATGTCCATAGAATTTAGAAAGCTGGACTTATTGCCTTTGCATTTAAAACAAAAAGACGTAACCTGGGGGTTTCCCAACACTGTCCAATATTGACATTCTTCTCTGGTGACACAGTTGCAAAGTGAGGAAAAGAGAGTTTGTGTTGTCTTTTTTATTGTGCATGAATTAATTATCATTTGAAAATATCTATAAAGCCTGGTTATAATAAATAATTGAATGCTTTTTTTTTTACTACCTTTATGACTACTAGGAAAATGTCGTAAATCATGTGCTTCCTCTGAAACTACCACTGTGTTACATTTAGAATCACCTTTTTTCACTAAACGAAATGACACAATAGTATGTTATCTATGTAAGGTACTTACTATACATTCTCAACTAAAAGCCAAATTTGGAAATGATGGTCGAATCTCAATCAATCAGCTGGATCCAGTACAAAATATTAGTTTGTCTTTATAAAAGTACTGATTACAGTATTTTTAGTTGCTTCTACTTTGACGTTCTTTTGATCATGCAGAAATGTTGGTAGTCATTTAATGTGAAATAATAAATGACAGCCAGGAAAGTGAGGGAGTATGGTCTTTGAGACAGCGGGAAGGTTTTTAATTTCTGTTACAGGTAAGTAAACTCAGCACTTCCTGACAATCGACAGTAACTTAACACCAACCGAAGAAAATGGCAAAGCAGAATGACTGCAGTTGATGCAAAATAATTTCTAAATGTGAAACTGTGTCTGTTAAAAAGAGAAACTCAGAGCAGCAGAGTGGTGAGTATGAAAATGTTGTTGTGCTGATGGAATTAGTGCTGTAAAATGTACATTATACTGAAAATCGAGATGAAAGGTAAACATTAAAGACGTTTTAAGTTTGTATCAACAGCAAATTAAAATCAAATTGCATCAGAAAACAGGGAAAGGTCTTACTAAAAAACATGATAAAATTTAACAACTATAAAAATTAGGATAGCAAGGCCTAATTCTCTCCACTGTTGAGAAAGCCAGATTCAAAAGTGAGTTCAATTTTACTTTCAATTCTTCCTGCCCAAGTGTATATCTAAAAAAAAAACACACACAAAAAAAACTTTGGTTCCACCCCTTGAGGTCTTACTCAACCAATTAGATACTTTCTGCATCCAGACAAGCTCTCCCTGTAAGAAATACTTGTTTTAGTAAACATCAATCTGCCTCCTGCTGCTGCATATGTTTCTATGCGTAAAATCTCCACAGCATCCCTCTCTTTCCCCTTTCTTCACTCTCTCAGTGTATTGTTCTCTCTGGCTATGCTTTACTTTGTATATTTAACAAAGACAAATGGGCAGCTTGCTGGAGGACACACACAGACAGAGGTAGATACAGCTCTCAAAAGAGAAGAGGATGACCAAAGCAAAATGAAAGAAGGAAGAGAGAGATAAGAATGGTGGAAGAGGAATAGGGAAAAGTGAGATAGTGTGGATGGAGGAGAAGAGGAGAAAAAGAGAAGAGATAGAGGGATGGAGAGCCTCCAAAGTGGCTTTTAAACTGCTTCAAATTGGTCATTAGTGTAATCAGGGGGAAAAGCATTGCAGAAGCCTGTTCCATCAGGGTGAATGGTGACTCTCTCCGTCTCTCTCTCCTTTTTCTCCCTCTTTCTGTCACTTCCTCTTGCATCATTTTTTCTCTGCTCCCTCTCATGTGCTTCTTCTAAGACCCATCCATCTTTTTTTGTGCTGCTTGAGCAGAAAAAAAGAGGCCTACACTACACTCCTCACTGTAAATCTCCCTACCTCCTCACTGCCATGGGTGCAATAGCTTCATTAGCATTGGAATATAGTTGTGTTGCCACAGATACCTTTAATACATTTTGACTTTGATATGGCAGCCTGAGCAAGTCGTAAATCTCGTTGTTGTGATTCTTTCTGAGAGTGGTAAATACTGCATTGTGAAATGAATTAAAGTCAAAGCAAGTTCATACATACATGTAGTATTTACCAAGACTTTACTGGAGCAGAACAAATCCAAAACAGTCTCACACCACTAGATCTGATCTCTCTAGAAAGTGGCACAGTTCATTTGAACTAGTGTCAAAAATAGGTGGTGCTAGAAGTTCGGGGACATAGTGCAAGGCCAGTTGTTGAACTATGTAGCTGGTGAGCAAACCGCTAACACACTGCCTATCCAGAAACTTTCAACTTGTCCCTATAGTCTTAGCTACCTTGCTACCATGCTCAGTTACCAGCTAGTAAGTTTGCTTGGCAATGTAAGGCAGTAGCCTGAATAAGCGACTAAGTTTCAACCCATTGAACATGCTCCTTTGGAGCCCATGTGGGTCACTGTGGGCAGAAAATTGAGCCTACAGTGGAGAGCCCACTATGGGCCACTGTTGCAATATGTGTTCATCTGAGAATTCAGCAATATCCACTTGCCACTTTCATTGACACTCTTGGAGGCTACTGGCTGTTCCATAATAAGTAAAGAATTAAAATGTGTTTATTAGTGCCGATACACATGGCTCCATTAAGGTTGTCTTGCCAAAATCATTTGAAAAAGCAAACTAAATGGAAAAAAAGAGAAAAATATATAATAAGAGAGATATTTCAGGTGAGAAATGTTTTTCATCTCAAATTCTTTTCAAATTGCCAAACTTTCCTCTCTTTTCTATTAAGACCTGGCCAGTCCTCTCACCTCTCCTCTTCCTCCAATCTCCTCCTTTCTATCTGTTGTCCTTCTCTCTGACACCTCTCCCATCATTTTCCTCTTTTTCCTACTCTCATTCTCATTTTGGATACTTCTCTCAGCACACTACCATGTAATAAACTGCGACGGGGTAGTGTTGTCTCAAATCAAACATGGCTGTTGTGAATTTACAGGAAATGAAAATTGCTGCTGTTAGCTAACCAGCATTTGCATTGGTGTTCATGGTACCAAATCATCAGACTGCTAAATTAACCTAACAAGACTAGGTCAAAACCTGGTATGTGGCTGCACCAACTTTTATCTATTTGCTTCTCTCCTACTCTCTGTGCTCACATACACAGTAATTTAGTACAGCTGAATTCCCAATAAAGCTGTTCTCATTTACATGTTTTTTCTGTTTCTGTTGCCAGACAATGGAACAAGTATGAAATAGTGACTGAAACGTGGCCCATCAAGACGATATTTTAACCAGCAGTCACTTCCATGTCATTTCCAAGCTGTTGCTCTGCACTGCTAAAATCCTGATTTTACAACCGCGACGTCCACTGACAAAATCACCATAAACATTAGTTAAAGACAACAGTTGTGCTGTGATTTCAGCTATATTAACTTGTTAGAAGCTCATTCATGTCTTTGTCAGCTGCCGTGCGGTCAGTTGAATGAGATGCATAGAGAGGTGTGCCTGCTGTGGGAAAGTCCGAGCCTCGTGCTTACAGGGCAATACTGGCAACAAGGTTTGTACAAAAAGTCTCTAGATTTGTTACTAGGTGCTTTTGTGAAGAAAAGTCGCTAAAAGGGTCTGAAAAGTCTGTAAATCTAGCGACAGAGGTGCTGAGGTGCTGCAACACTGTCTGTAAATGCCCCCTGATCACGTAATAGAAACTGTTGCACCAATTCATTTTCAAAGCGCGGCCAGTGATTTAATTTCATTCAGCATTTGGCTAACCAATGGTGTAACTTTATCACGCACGCACTTAGTCTTGGGGCTGGTCCCAATGTCCAGCAAATAAACATACTGACAGCTTCTGCTGGACCGCAGTATAATGGCACTTGGTTAAAAAAAAAGAAAAAAATAACTTTGTGTAGACAAGTATAATTTACATTTGTATGGTGCGATGTTCACTGTTGCAACTATTGCAACAGGTGCAACTTCCTTGGCCACCATTTTCACAAGATTGAAAATATCTCCCCCTCAATTTGCTAAACAGGAACCCTATGCATCTTTTCTCAACTCCTTCCAAATCTGCTTGAACTTTCTCTCGGTTTTCTAAAGTTTGACCATCCCTATCCTCCTGTTTCTCCTTCTCCTTTCTACCACTGCTCTTCCCTGTCAAGCCAAATGGAGCAAATCCTTCCAAAGAGGGTTTTGATGATGAAACAAAGCAGCAACCAGAGAAATGCCTTGCAGCTTTAATCGGGCATGCTGGGCAAGATTAGCAGCCAAAAGGGTTTTGTTTTGCCTACGTCTCACTCTAAGGCTGTAAAGTGCATCTAATATGGCAACTTTCCAGTGACGAGGAATTTAATCTGGGACTACTTGTTCTAAAGACTCAAAGAAGACAGGGGCCTGGCATTCAGTTGAAGTCTAGTGTCTTCAAGAGTCAACAGTTCATGAAATGAGAAACAAAGCAAACCGATTTTGACTTCTTGAGGAGGTAATTTCAGGTCAGTCGCAGATTAAATGAATCTTCAGTTTTCTATAGAGTACATTCTTACAGGAAAACTACAATTTATTATAACTTGGGTTCTATTGAGAAAGATGCATTTCTACTCGCAAAGTAAATGCCTAAATTTTGGAATGTAGCAAAATCACGAAACATAGGACAGATCCGGGAAAGACACCTGCAGTCATATGATCAGACGGGTTGTAAACACACCCTCGTGTTAGCCAAATTTAAATGAAACAGAAAATTAGGGGAAACACTCATTCCACTTGCAACTCCAAATGAAGGGGTATCTGACCCCAGCAAAACTGTCAACTTGTTTACACCCTGTCTGAACACCTGACCGCTCTTGTTAGTTGCCCAGCTAATCACCCCTAGGCATAAGGTTCACACTGGACGTCACAATTTAAGTCCAGTGCCTACGTTCTGTGCCAGTGCATTAAATCCAGCAGACACAGAGCAACATTAGCATTTATTTGGAGTCGTGTACAGGTTATTGTTAATTGGTCGGTAATGGTAGTTGTAAAAACTGTTTCCTTTTAACCTGACCTATTGGCTTTCGTTTTCTTGTCTAATTCATTTTTAATCAATATTTAATGAAGAAGAAATTACAAGGTCTATGTTTTGCTGCGGACTGACAATTTAAATACACAACTTTAGTATTACATTTACGCAACTCCATCGGATCGTGTAATGGGAAAAAAAAAAATATGCCAGCACCATAAATACAGAGTGTGATGACAAATGTCTGCACTTTTGCACTTACCACTAGCGATGATGCCAGTTATGGCCCCAATGGGTATTGAATGGGTTTAGCAGACCCTGGGGTCATGACATTAGCTCAGCCAATAAAGGCCCTTACAAACATTAACATTTTTTCCAGTTACAGTGAGAAGTGACTGTGTGGGTTACATCATTATAAGCAACAGGAACAAATAATTTTTAATTTGGAAACTTGAGATAAAGATGAGATTGGTATTTCCAATGAAGCAGCTAATGAAAAGATAATAAGAGTACCAATTTGAACATGGTTATGTCCATAAAGTATGAGGAATCATACAGTGTAGTTTGAAATGTATTTTTGGCTGTGGGGACTTGAATTTCCTCAAGTGAACAACAATTAATTTCAAATAAAAGGTGAAGAATCATATTGTATTGAAGAACCAATACAACTGTATGGACATTGTTTTTCCAAACTCTTCAGGGCGAGCTCTAAAAGAAATTTAAATATGATAATTTTTGACATTCCTGCCCAGTCCTTTAGACAATTTGAAGTCAACAGGTTTTAAAAGTAAAAAGAACATGTCGAAAGAATGTTTCTTCGAGAGGAAAAGCTGGGTAGCATCTGTTTTGTTAACCTGATTCCTCAGTAAATGAAATTTAAATTCACCCTCATCTTAAATTTCAAACTATTGGACAATTATGGCCACATCAAAGAGTTGCAGGCTGTTTAGACAGACTGGATACTGAGTGGTGATGTGTTGATGACCTTTCTTTAGCCATGTGTTGGTCAGAGATGCATAACAACTTAAATTTGTGTTTTCTATTTGTGCTACATATCAACTCTGTGAGACCATGTGCCGTTTTCTAAACAGCAGCCTCAGTGACTATTATCACATGTTGAATTTCTTTCATTTTTCGAGCCAGGTGTTCTTGTGAATGACAGAAATAAGACCATATTGAGGACATGTCTCCTAGTCAGGGTACAGTGTTTGTTGTTCTTTGTTTTACTTTGTGATAAAATCATACACAGTGGCATACCTTATTAGCTTTTTAGGGCTAGGGCTTGTTCACAGTCATCATTACGAAAGGCAAAGTGATGCAAATGATGCCCACATAGCAGGAGAAGGCTATACGGGAGGTGATTGATAAATTTGTGGCCTAAGGTAGAAGTTGTCAATTTTAGAAAACCTAGCATATTTATTTTTCAACATTGTCCCCTCCTACATGTACACACTTAGTCCAGCAGTCGTGGATCATACGGATCCCGTCAAGATCACGTCATGGATTTTGTCATGGATCTTGTTAATAATCTCCTTTGTGGTGATGGGGACCAGCCTTCCAGGACGGGGGTCATCTTCCACCTCTTTCTTCCACGTTTGAATTCAGCAGCCCGCTTATTCACCTTGCTGTAAGAAGGGGCGCCCTCTGCTAGTGTTGCCACCATGTTCTTGTGGATCTCCTTGGGTGATAAGCTCTTGGAGATGAAGGTGATGGATGACTGCACGAAGGCTGTTGCTGTCAATTTTCTCAGAAAGTGCTGACTTGCAATTTTCAATTACTCGAAAAAGAAATACCACAAATTTATTAACTTCAAACTTACATAATTACTCCGAGAGTTGAACTGCATCTGGATGTAATGAGAGCTGTACAACTCATCTTCTTCTACCTTAACCCATGAACTTATCAGTCACCCCTCATAAGCCAGCCTAACTGACGCAGTATTGTCACTGTCACAGAAGTAGCTATCTAAAGTTAGCGCAAGTTAGCTAATGTCAGCCGACACTAGCCACCATAAGCTACTGGTCATACTGCACCTAATAAAGCCGTTGCTGTAAAATGGCACTGGTTTGTTTCATTACTTATAAATCCATTTTTTATTTGTAAGAAGAATATAGTGTTGTTTCATCTTACAAATGTTACACAGTGTCTCTCTTAAAAATACTATTGTAGTGTGAGTGTTAGCCTGTTGGCGATGTCACTTTATCATGGTAGACATTAAACATATCACAAAAGGACAAGCACAGGTCTAAATTATAAAAAGAATGATGACTACAGTCCATTCACTTAAACAGAACAGAGTCATCACTGATATTAACTATTTCCTACTATCAAATTGGGTCACACCGTGTTCACGAGAAGAGTCCATATGAATCCCCCTCCTCTTGTTGTATTCACGGCCTCCGACCTCAGAATTTCGTTCACATGTTGTGATGTGTTTGCTGACATTTTCAATAATACCAGCGGCCATGAAAGTTAATTTTCCATTGGATGATAAGTTAATATAATGTAATTTTAGTCATTTAGAGCTCATAATTTTATAATACGTCTGTGGGAAATGTTGATATTTCCAAAGGCCTCATCTTTTCCACTGTCATTATGCCTTTCCATTTCCTGCATTAACTCACCTGCCTGCTAGGTCGCTAATTGTTAGCTTCTGTGGCGTCCATGTTGCCATTGCCAAGCAGTGGTGTTCTCAAGACTGAACCACTTGAATGCCAAGCATACCCTTTATACAACTTCCTATGTAATAACCACAAGCTCAAAAGTTACATTTGAAGGCAGCATTTGACAACTCAAAGGATGGGTCTGAAATCACTTCCTTGTTCCCTCATTCACTACTCCCTACATAGCCAAAGTTAGCATTAACATCTGTTTAGTTACCAGTCTACAAGAAACATTGCATGTTCAGCATCTGATTTCATTCCTTTACTTGTCAACAGCTTTCTCCAGTGGTGGAAAGCGACGCCAATGTTAACTCTTGTTTTGTTTCTATTTCTATCGCTTCTTTTCTTATACAGAAAGTTAGCTTGCTAACCGGTTAGCCCCAGCCCATCCCGTCTCATAAAAACACTTTGCGATAATGAGTCACTGTAGCGTCCAGTCTGCCCTCAGTCCAACATGAGAGGATGAAGAAGTAGCACTGCCCAGAGGGCATCTCGTAACCTCTTTTCTTTTGAACACAATGATGACTGAAGCTCTTGGTTAGTAAACAGCTGTTAATGCTATGTTACAGCATGTACGTTTTGGCTATGTAGCAATAGCCAAAACTTACATGTGTCTTAGAATCCAAGCTGTCTACATCCGCTGTCCTCCATGGAGATTATTGTTAGTTTTATTCAAATGGAAAGTTTGGTGACGTTCTATATTGTTCTCATGTTCAGACCCAAACCAACAATTAATTGATTCTAGTAATGAGTGCTGTGTGTCTATCCTAAGTCTGATATCTTATTCCTCTGTGCCTCAGATGTCCAAAAACACAGCGTCACACTGAGTGACATATTCCCCTATGACCATGAAAACACGGTCTGGTTTATTTTGACTTAGTCCCACATACTGCAGACAATACTCACTAGGGCACCAAATGATGATTAATCCGCCACTGAATAGCCCCCAACAAATGGGCCGTATTATTTTGTTTGAGAAACATTTGCTAATAACTACAGTTTCCAGCTGTTTTGGGACAGAAAAACATAAACAGACTACAGCTATTTGTTCTTATTTTAGAGCAAATATACTGTCCAGTTCGTTTAATACTGTCATGACAATTGATTCAACAGACATCTCCTCTTCAGCGGCCACCATCTTGGTTGTTAACGAAAATGCCTTAGAGGTGCTCCTCTGTCAGTCATCCAATCAAACCCTCCCAATTTTAGATAAATGGTTGCTATTGGCCCGACCTGTCTCAGGATGATTGTAACTCAATACCAGACTAAATTAACCTTAGTTTTTTCTTTTTTTTAAATATATTTTTGTACTTCAGTAAGTCTCGCTTTGATGGTGTTTTGGAAGTGTTATTGTCTGGCCAACAAAATCACTTTCAAGACTATTCAACAAGTCTACTTAAGGAAAGTGATTGGAGCAGAGTCTATCCAACAACAGCTATGACAGACCAGGAAACCAGCAGAGAGTCTGCATCATCTAACATCTTCTGCCTGCTTGCAAGAATCATCATCAGCTTCAACTCCACTCCAGCTACCCTGGAGTGAGGTCACCAGACCAACTTAGAAGCCCAATATCTGACTGTCATTGATAAGTAACCACTACGTCTCTGGGAGCATCACTTCACTGGGAGAGCTGCGAGTGAAGTCAGCACCAAAGAAAAACCAATTTGGGCCCCTGAAAGGGGTTCAGCTTTGAGACAACACTATAAAATTAAGCAAAACCTTATATCTGCAGTCTCTGATAAGAGTTGATGTGGGATAGTGCTTGAATCCTCATTTTTAAGAGAGAAGTAGATTGTCCCCCTAACATTTCGACGTTCTCTGGTAACTCTGAACCACATGCCTTATTTCACTATCACCAAACTAAGTGGCCAGTTTGTTTTGTCATTCAAAGTTCAACTTAATTCTTCTGTTTGATTCTGACCTATTTGCCATGTGTTTCTTACTAATGCCTCATTTATTCAGTTACTTACAAACATTTAGCTATAAATAAGTCCTTATTTATCGCCAAGTCGTGGTCTTGTGTTTTCCTTCAAAGCAGAGACAGAGATCCCTTAATCGAGACTTTACTGCTTCTAATTATTAGACTGATTAATTTGATTTGTATATTTTCCTTCACTTTAAGGTGGTGCCCCAATTTTCAATTAGTGCAAATTTAAATTGAAGCGAACATCGAGATAAAAAGCTGGTGGCACGACATCTCCAGTCAGGTGCCAATACACCATTACAAAAAGAATAGGGTGCAACGAGATGAAGTAATTAAAAGAGCGCAAGTCACACCTCAAACAAATGAATACATGATGGAAATATTGCTTCTTTTGATTTTGTCTGTTTGTTTTGTGTATAAATTTGAGAAAGGCTACAGTCTCCTAATCGCTTAATTTAATTTTTTTGTCTGTCAGTGTTTTTTGTCTCTCCATTGGAGATTAATTTATTTATTTTTAATTGATTAATTTGCTAAGTCTGTTGTCATTGCACTTTTTTCTTAGCGATATGTCAACTTTTCTATCTCAGCCAATCATAAAAACTTTTTTGCAATATTTCTACTGTTTTGTTCGAATTTCTTGCCATTCCACTCAGATTTTTCTGTGTGCAAATTGAAAATGCACTTACTGTATCAGATCTGTTGATGACAGATGAACACCTGTTTGCTTACAAGCTTCTGACAGAGACATTATGCCAAAATGCATTGAGCTTTTTTAAAAAGAGAAGTTTTTAGTAATATATTTCTGCTGTATTTACTCATTATGTGATTATTTTATATTTAGAAGATTTTTGTTAACACCTTCATTCTGTAAGAACACATTTTCTGCTCTGTCACATCACTAAATCAACAAAGAAGTTTATAACAGAAATAAATAAATCCATCACATCAAACTTAAATCTAAGTTGATGTGTGTTGTGTTGTGTTTGTGTGTTGGATTTCTAAACCCAGCCAAGATCTGCTACATGAACTCAAGCCTCCAGCACTTGATCAAACTGAACTATGTGAGAGACGTGTGGAGCTGATCAGGTACAGCAGCTACAAACACACTCTCATACACTAAAACACACAAAGACACTATCCCAGAGACCAAACTGAAATACCACTAGGAACTCACCAGTCCCATTCTTCTTTACCCTCTGCAGAAGATTCATGGACATTGTGAGGTGTCACAGATCCATCGGCTCCTGCCAAAAACTCAAGGCCCTCGATTTTTTTTCTTGATTAAACATAGCTATTCTAACTTACTAAGTCACAGTTGTGTAAGCTGTCTTGATAAACTGAATTTATCTGGTCCTCTTGTACCTTTGTCATGACCTATGTGGATGTAAATTTTATGTGTAATGTCCCTTTGTAATGCCTGAACGTTCAGTCCAGGAAATGCCCCAGAATTACGTGATGGTAAAATCCCCCGACCCTCATCTTCAGTGAAATCATCACATCAACAAACACTCACATACACACATGCATTAACTTTACCTACTAAATAACTTGACAGCATGTTGTCTCTGTGCTGTTGTTTAGGAGACAGAGTTGGACTTCGGTGTGACTGAGGTGCTAATGCATCCAGCCAGAAAGTCCACCTTCATGACCCTGCCCGGGTGATTGACATCACACTCAAGTCCATCGACTTTAAAGGACTATACTGGCGTATTTACTTCTCAGCTTCAGATCAGGTTTCCTTTACTACCACATTTTTGGAATTTCAGATAATTTTTTTTCTACAGTTCACGGCAGCTGGTACTTTCCATTCATTTTCACATAATGTGAAAATCTATATGTAGACTCTTAAATCTTGCTTAATTTGTGTTAAAACCAAGTCTTGATTGCTTTTAGGTGTCTGGTAACGCAAACAAAACACTGACTGATTGCACTGAATTACCATTAATTGAGCACTGTTGGAGTAATTTACTAAGCATTAGTACCAACAATCTTCTCGTACAAGACCATATGTTTATCTTCTTTTTTTTTTTTTTTCTACAGTGTGCCGATGGTGCAGCTGAAGCATTTCCACTTCCACCCTGTCCCTGCAGCTGGAGAAGCTAAGCGATCACAACAACCTCTTCAGGGAGCTGCTGGTGACCTCCAGCCAGGTAAGAAATAACTCCCCTGAGTACAAATACAAAGTAAACATGCGGTCCGTGTGCACTGTTGTTTCTAGGCTCTGGAGGCTACAGAGGTAAACACACTGATTTTACCTCCTGTAGTCCTTCATCAGCTTTTTAGGCACATAATAGATGGACAGAACTGTCCATCAGAGGTAGAATACCCATGTTATTTTTTTAGGTTACAAAAGTTTTTTTATGGGTTTTTTGGGTTTTTTTTTAACTGAAATCCATCAGTTAAAGGATTCAATGGGGATGTATTGCTCATTTTGTTTGGTGCATAAGGTACTATACAATTTCTTGTTTGTCTGCTACATTCTTATATTGCTTTTGAAAGACATTATTGTTGTTTATGTAAAAGTAAAACATTAAATCTTGTGTAAGAGATATTTCCTTAGGAAAGAGGGTGCCATTATAAAATCTCATGCTCTTGGTATTCAATAAATCCCTGTTGTATGATTGATATCATATTGTACATTCAAAGTCAGTTAACCTTCATAACCTCCACATGTTAAGACACCTTAACATGTGGACTGCCGACATCCTTTTCTACCAAGGACAGGTAAGAGGAGGCTGTCCCATTCTGGAATCAAACTACCTCTGATGTTATTTGAATATACCAGACTGTGGAACGTTATCTTTTTTACTCTGTACTGACTGTAAGTATTTTGTGTCTGTTCTCAGATGTAAAGCAGTCTGGCGATGGAGGAACTTTGTGTGGCAGGGTCTGTAAGATGATCCAGCCCACATGAGCATCCATGGGAACTTCACAGGTGAGAGAGTGTTATTTCCCTCCCTGTTATCTTCCTGTAGGGGCTAACGGTGGAGATGAAGCTTCAAAACAGACTACCAGCTCATCTCATCTCGCTGCGTGAAGCTAGAGGAGGTCCCCCGTTTTCTCCCAGAATGCCAGGCTCCTCCAGAAGTTTCCTCCTGTTAGAGAGAGTTTTTCCTTGCCACCATTGCCTCTGCATCTGGACCAGGCCACTTCAGAACTCATCTCCAAAATACCTCAGCCTAATTTGGCACTGGAACTTTAGCTTGGCTTGCTCTCTTGGAAAGACTGGCAGTAAAAAAAAAGAACAATTAATGATTTCTGTGTACTTTATTACTCCATGTCATTTTAAGTCTTTATGGTTGAAATGGGGTTCAGTGAACAGTAAGTCCCATTAGTTTTTGTCTCCACAAAAACATTCACTTTGTTATGTAACCTTACATAAGGAAGAGTGAAAGAAAAAAATACAAAAGGTAAAAAATCATCCGAGTGTGGCCACATACAACCTTGTCTCTTCCAAATTACATTTATATCAAATGTTTTGCCTCTCACATTTCAGTGGAAACTTTTTTTTCTGGCTGATTAAGTGTTATATTCTTGTAATCAACAAAAGCGGAGTGGAGGCTGGGGTTGATTGTGGATGTATAAACCTCAGGACTTTGACGCCGCCAACATATGGTTGAGCTTAGAATCCTTAAACACCATACACTTTATTTGTAACTTTATTTATATATAATACAGAAACAAGCTCAGAAAACGAGTTGAAAGTGCTGTTGTGAGGCTTCCATACAGTTGTTTGTCTTTACATAGATCATAAAATTTTGAAAGAAGTTTTAAAAACTTAATTAATAACATTTCCAATGATTTACAATTGTTTGTCAATGAGAAAGGCATAAAAACAATACCACTTTATATGTAAATAAATAATATAGTAGTTTTATTTCTTATGTTTCTGTTGTTTTTGTGTGTATAGAGAGTGAATCTATATTTTTACAGCCTTTAATTAGTAGATTGTAATAGCTTAAAATATCTATATCAACCATTATCAACTGGTAACAACTAATGTGTTCATGCAAAAACAATTACATCTGTAAATTAAAAAGAAACTTACTTACTCTTTGAAGCTGATTTTCTACTATTTTAACTAAAACACAATTAACCAAAATTTCCTGGCTCTTAAAGTTTAGCCATACACAAAATATTTCTCTACTTGTCTGTGTAGCACATGGGAACAAACAATCTCTCACACACTGAATTAAAAAAGAAAAAAAACTTTGCAGGTCTGTAAAAATATTGATTAAACATCACCAAAGAAGTTAATATTCATGGATTTTGTCACTCCTGTTATACGGCTTTGACTTACTTGTTAAGTCAAACATTACATTTCACAGGAAATGTAATGTTGGCGTGGATTCAGTGAGATATGTTATAGGCTGCAACTTGTAGCCCCGTTCCTGTAGCCTTCATTTGTTCACATTCAAGTATGCCTAATTAGCTATTAGTGTCACGGTGTACACATGAATGTACAGACAACTGGAACTGAGTTACTATGCTACTGACGAAAGCTTAAAAATGTGATGTTTAGGGAGCATCTTTTTTTCTGTGATTTCTAAATGGATTTTGGACGTTTATTCATGATGGACATTGAAGATAATGATCCCCCGCTTAGAGTGTAAATAACACTAATTTTAAAAATATTTCCCGGTCACCATGGGGTCTATCTCACTTATCTTCTAGTCACACAAGCTGCAGTCAATAAATTGCTACTAGCTGATGCTATCAATACAGCAGCCTGTAGCTAAGCAGCTAGCATTCCATACTCCCATTTCAGTAACTCACAGACCTCCGTGCTAGACAGACACACACTAACACTCAGCCTAATTAACTAACATCAGGTAGGGAAAATGGTGCTGGTGCCTAAGCCTACTGCTTCTTCTTTTCTTTCTGCTTACTCAAATTTTCTCCAACCTATGGACCTCTTGGTTTTTTCTCTCTCCCTCCCTTTCTTACTCTTCAGTCTCCCCACCTCTCGTGTTTTTCTATAAAAACCAAGAGTTGAAATCATAGACTGAAACTAAAGTTGCATTCTTTATTTTTTACTTTAGATAAACCTGAATGTTTGCCTTTTACATTCATTTAGTTACATATAACTGTGGAACTAGATAAATAATAATATGTAACTTTCTTTAAACAAAATTCATTTTGGTTTTAGCAAAAAGTAAATTAAGCAAATTACAGTTCATCAAACTTTAGTAAATATAGCATCAACTATAATTGTTGTTTTGTACAGTTTGACACTGGGAACTGAACACTGAAATAAATAAAACCAATAAATAGTTTGAATTGTAATGAGCCTCTAAGAGTCTAAGCTTTCTATGTGGTACTGAAACATCGCGCAACACAGAATACCTCAAGTACCACAGCTGAGGTGGTTTGCAAATCATACCCAAAGAGACTTCATTCACAGGTGTAACTGTAACTGAAAGGCTACGCTGAGTTTAGGTGTCCCAGTTCCAAGGTCTGGGGTTTGTACATGCTGGCTCACTGACAGGGCTTACTGGCACACAGGTGTAACAGAGCCATTCATAATGCCACTGGTTCCCCCTGCACTTTTTGTGTTTTGACAAGTCAAAATGTCCGTCGTGAAAAAGGTACCTATTCCCGCCAGATGGTGTATTACATCATTTATGACAGCTAAAAACTTTTAAAAAAAGACACATCTCTAAGAATATACCTTTTTAATGTTTTTGCAATTTTGTTTTAATGATTCTTTTCATTAGTATAACATGTTTAACAGATACTACCTTGTTTGGCGTGAATATGTTCTTCCCTCACCAACACCGTCCATCTCATAATACAACTGTAGCTTTAAAAAAGCTTAAAACAAAGTGGGAGTGTCCTGGAAAAATAGAATTTTCAGTATGATTATTAAAATCAGAAGCAGTGTGAGTAGTTAATCGACGCCATCAGTGAACTCTGTTGCTCTCTGGAGTCTGAATTAGTGTCTTCAGAGCATCAGTAACATTGTGATAATGTGTCTCCATCAGACAGTGCTGCCAGCCCCCAGTACATCTGTCTGCTCTAATGTCTGGAGACTGGAGTAAGGGAGACGAAAGGACACAGTGGGTGACAAAAAGGGAGATAGAAAAAAACAAAGAGGGTGAAAGCATGGAAGAGACAGTGAGACAGAGTACTAGTGAGGTGGGAGGATGTCTGGACAGATAGATAGACAGCTAGAGGAAGACACGTGACACCCAGAGGCAGACAGCAGGGAACTAACAGATAATGGACAAGAAAGGACAAAGTGAGAGGTAGAAATAGAAAGCGAGGAATCTGTGAAAATGACTGAGGGACAGATAAAGACAAGGACAGGAACCAGGAGTGACAGAGAAAGAGACAGATCAAACAAGAATTAAAGAGAAATGCAGGAATCAGAGTGAGGGAGAAACGAGTGAGGGACTAATTTATTTAACGGGGTTGCCATGGGGAACAGCATCTATGATGAATGTGTGGGTTGATTATGCAACTATTTAACTATAATTCACCCAGCTGAAAGAACATCATGACCGGTGATCCACAGGATAGGCAGACATAACTGAAAGGGAAATATAGGCTGTGTATTGCAAACACCCATGAGTTGGCAAAATACTGAGCGTCTCCAGCAGATATAACATAAAGAGACTGGGCTTATCAGGAAAAACACAGCAGCTGGAAACACCAGACAGACACCAGACCACATCATTTTAGAGTAGTGGTTAAAGCACTATTTATTTTCAGATCACTGTAAGACGGTAAAGATGTCAGCTATGGTAGTCACTATGGAATTAAGTCGTGTGAAACAGCTGTATTTTATCTTCTGTGGTCTTCTGTGGTGCGAGTGTTTACCAGGCAGAAAGAGTCAAATGATATCTTTTCATAAGCATTACAGGAACTTTAGAATCTACAGTTATTTTTAGCTTGCCCCTTTGAGATCTGACCTCTGAGCCTCAAAAATCATCTTCAATCCTATAGATTGTTTGCTTTGGTCTGAATCACTGGATGAGCTGCTAAACTTTTTTTTCCCAACAAAGAAAAATATATACAAGCCAAAAATGCATGACTACAAGCCATATTCTCTGCTTTCATTTGTTAGAAGCAGCAAACACAGGAAGGTCTCATCTGCCCATATATCAGGAAGGCAATCTAATTTGTCGCCAGTCCAGATCAGACCTCGACCACTGGCTAGCTGCTAGCAACTGTCGTTTTCACTCATAGGAACAGTATGCAAAACATACCTGGTTACAGAAGCCATTGCAAACAAACTGCTCCAAAGGTTGTTTGTGTCCGGACCACTTGCTGTAAAGGGTCTAGTTTTTTTTACCTCAGCCAAAATGCTGTGTACAAATCTGCCCAAACAAATCATACCAAGGTAGAAAAAAAAACACAGGCCGATTCAACTTCACTAAAAAACGTAGGGATGATAACACCCTAAATCTCACCATACTAGCGGGCTGAAAACATGCTATCCTCTGTCTTGCTAGCATATACAATAAAACTGCAAACGTAGGAAGACACATGTAAGTAAAACTGCACTAATATAAGGAGTAAGAGATGCAGATTTGAATTAAATCCTATTTCTTTTAATAAACATCACAGAGATTGATGGATATCTAAAAAGACTATAGAAAAGGGGACTATTGCTGTGGCTAAACTTGGAGCCCAAAGAGTTTACAATGCTTTGAGGTGGCAGTGATCACATTATAAATGATGACTTGTCAGCTGTTTGAGAAACTGCATCAAAGGTGTAATGATATGAGTTATGAATAAAACAAAGGCTTTTTATCAAGTTACTAATGGAACTTTAGCTCATATAGTAGGGGCTATATATCCAGCTGTTGCCTAAGATGAGCTAAGTTTCCATATGCATACTGGAGGTATGTAAACTCCTGAGCGGGGACAGTATAGGCATCACACATGTATTTGCAATTGTGTGTGTTTATAGCTGTTTTGAGCTAAGATGAGAGAGGTGATCAGAGAACAGAATCTGGCTACTCTGAATAACTGATTCATGATGAACAAGGAAAAAAACAAAACTACGAATTAGCAGTGGACATGGTTCAATTCTTCCACCCCTTATTGCGCCGCTCAGAGCTACATGATGATGTTGCTGAAAGACCTCAATAATAAACTGCAACTATTTTGACCATTCTTTTTTAATCTGTCCCTTGCAAGTCCATCAAATAATGGACATGCTTTGGAGTGCTGCTCAAGGTCTAAGCAACAAAATTTTTTGGTGATGGTCAGGTAAAAATTACTGTCATGGTTGGCATTGGATGTACTGTACCACTGAATTGTCCAATATAAATACAATTTCTAAGAAACTGTGCTGAAGATCAGTAAGTTTTAATAAAACTGCAAAAACGTTCTAAAAACACGTTTTCACTCTTTCATTATGATTTATTGAGTGTAGATTGGTGGGCAAAAATAGCAATTTTTTAGACTTAATTAAATCTCCAGCACAATAAAGTGTCAGAAAAGTGAAGGGATCTGAATGTGTTCTAAAGCCATAATGTTTACAATAATTGTCAGTTAGCACTGCCACACAAGTATTAGAATGGTCCATTTTCCTGATTTTTTGTTTTTTTCTATGTCCTGCTCTCCAGATTTGTGGGATATTTGACTGATCCTTGAAGAGGAAATAGGTATTTTTTTTGTCTTCATCTTTCCACAGCAACATCAAAGCACATTGGAGCACTGAGGATTGAACCTTGGATTTAACCAGCGGGACATGTTGGAATGGAATACAGACACCCCAAATCTGTCTGACCAGAACTATGGTTTCAACAGACTGATAAAAACACTGTTGAATGTATTTTTTAATTTATGTTTTTTTTTTTTTTTTTACTTATCTACTAACAGCCGAAGCTTGTAATAACACCTGATTTTTTTTTTAATTCATGTAGTTATCTATTGGCTTGTGACCAAAACTGGTACTGGTTGTTGTGCTCTATCACTGAGCACTTAAAAATTTAATTTGAGTAGAAGCCAATAAGTGGTTTTCAAGAGACACCTAACCAAGTATGGTTTGGTAACCGAGTAATGACAAAGATATTAGTATGCATAGATATTATGGTTGTTTCAGCGACCCGATAAAGAGCCCTAAAAATATTACTAGGATTTCACAAGTTTTAACTGTAATTTAGATTTTTCAATGCACACTGCACTATTACACTATTTTTACTTCTTAGGCTTTAAGTGTGATAATTCACAAAATAATTCAGAATTTTACTGTGGTATTATTATGAAATCAGTGCATGATGGCAAAACAGGAAAGTACAGTGAAAATCGATTTTAAACTTGATCGAGTAGGATGAAATCTTCAACTCGTATCACTCTTGTTCAGATACACTGAACAATGAAATGTTGAGTTTCCTTGATTTGCTGACAGGTTTTACGATGTGACAGTTATTATTATAACAGATATTATTTTATCCCGTAACTTATCATTACCTGATACTCGTGTTGTCATTTGTACATTTAGGTAGCACTAGCAAGGAGCCAGCAGACAGAGATACGATGACTGTTACCCTCACTAAGTTTGAGTGTGCATACGTTTAACGTCATTTACCTCATGAATGACATCACCTAACATAAACCATAGTATGGTGTGTAGTAATTATGAAATGTTTGGTAGCTCGACAGTATCAAAGTTTTGCTTGTAACCTTTAGCTTTTCTTAGCGCCAACGACATTCTCTCTTATCCAGCTGAAGGTTTTGCTCACATTTGCTTCTGTGCTGCTACAACTGAAGACCGCTGGCAAGTATTTAAGTTACAAGGTAAAGTATTAATCCAATGTTGGCATGCTGAAGGTGTATTTTTTTAAAGTAACCACAGTAAAGATAGTTTTATACATTAAGGTATAGGCAGAGAAGGTTCAGCTTAATGATGTTCCAGGACAAAGTGTGCTCACACTGACTGCACTACCTGGTTTTGTTGAAGGCAAAATGTAAAGGATCAAGATGGTTTTTGAAATTTCTGAGTTCAATCCCAGATGCTCAAATACCTCTATTATGTATAGTTTGCACCACTGGCCTGCAGTTATTGCCTCCAGTTGCACAAACTAATGAAGTCCAACTAAGATTCCATCAAGCCCTTCAGTTTTTTCTGACATTTTGTAGCTGAAAGCTCTCCATCTTCAATGATGAAGATAGCTTTGGAGCCTCTGCAGTGTAAGGACTTTCGGATAGTTGGGTGGTAAAGAGGAGGGCTCATTGTTGCTGGGTGGGGGTGTTAATATTGCTCGAAAAGGGAGGTGAAAGAGTTTGGGTTCTTTTCATTTCTAGGCCATCTACTTCACATTAGTGAAAATGAAAATGCTGTCCCAAAGTTTTAGGTTGGAGAGTCT
Source organism: Xiphias gladius (assembly GCF_016859285.1). NCBI lineage: Eukaryota > Metazoa > Chordata > Actinopteri > Istiophoriformes > Xiphiidae > Xiphias > Xiphias gladius. The sequence continues at coordinate 25,109,262 of NC_053422.1, forward strand.
AATCTGTGATGTTGAGATAAAAAAAAAGAAAGGATTCTGTATCCCCCAGGATAATGAGATAGTGGATGCTATGCACGTTATTATAAATGCTCCAAGACTGGATTTGTCCCTGATATCACTCCAAAGTAAAATAGAAGCCTCTGTATAAAACATGACCCATCTATTGACCGAGGGCCAAACTGCATTCTGTACACAGACTCTACTTCTTTAATCCCCAGCAGTAGATATCCATAGGTGGTCCTCTCTACAACAGAAGAGTCTCTGCTTTCAACATAAGCACTTCCTCAGAACTTCTATGCTTTTGTATATGTTTTAGTGTGTAGCAGGTCATTGTTGAATAAGAATAATAATAAGCTAAAGTGATGTAAGGTCACTGTAAGTGATAAAAAGGCCCGATGTTATGGCAACCAGACATGATTCTGGGGCGCCAGAACTCATGTTATAGACCACTGCAGGGAAAATGAGTCTTCTAAATGGAAATATATTAGCAACTAATAGCATCTCAGCTAGTCAGATCAATGTGTCATGTTTAGTAATGATAATAAGAAGCATTTCACTTTAAAATGAAGAGATTTACCATGTGAAAAATGTGACAGGTGTTTATTCTGCTTGAATGTTATTGAAAGTACTCACCACTTTCAACTGTTTACATAAAAAACAGGAGCATATTATGGTGCAGGGGCATTATAATGTATTTTTGTATTAACAATCAGGTCACGTGTTCTTTCCTATTATGTTTTGTATAGTGTTTAAAAATGAAATGTTGCAAATGGTAAACATGTTTTGGTGCTGCTGCACGTACACATGAAAAACTAATCCACAGAACAGTGGTCTCTTTCATCAGGAGCACATGAAGCTTACGAAAAATTGTAATTATATTGTGGTGGGTTGAGACTCCAGGCAAACAATGCATTGTGAGATGATGAATACACATCTCCTTCAGCAATGAATATCTTTTCATTTTGCCAGCTTTTCTTCACCTCTCTCAGCTCCTCTTGTTGTTTGCAATAGAAGGTTAGCTTGACACTATACCAAATATAAAGGGGAAAAAAGAAAAACACTGGCTATATATGGGCACATGAGCCAAGAAGAATTTCAAAAGCATTTTATCCAAATCTGACAGATTTGTCTATACTGATGTTTTTGTCCTTCTTGTGTGGTGCACTTTTAGCCACACTAGCAATGTTGGTCAGTCTGCTGGTTGGTCAACCGCTTTGGTCCGGACTGAAATACCTCAACAACTATTGGATGGATTGCTGCGATCCCGAGATCAGGAGTTTGACATTTGCATTTCAGAGTAAAATGTCTCAGTGACTGCAATTTGGTGTAGACATTCATGATTTTTTTTTTACTTTGCCAATTACCTGACCTTTCATCTAGCACCATTACCAGGACTAAATTTCAGTTTGTCCAATACTTTGGTTCATAGTGATTCATATTCCCATCAGCCCCAATTCACTGTGTGTTTAGCATCACTTTGCATGTTAGCAAGTGTTTATATGCTAACACCATAAACCCATTTACTGAAGATCATGATAATAAATGAAACATAAAGAATAATTTTTCATGTAACAAGAATTATATAAGAATTCACAATTTACAAGCACTCTATTTTTAGGTAAAAACATGAAATATTATTGAAGACAATACAGTATATTGTTACATACCATTCCAAAAACGCACACCCAAAGTGTTTTGTTTACATTATAGGAATTTAGTTGAGACCATTAATAAAGCAAGTTATAAGAACAGAAAGCAGATAGTAGCTTAGTTATGGAAAATACCAAAGAAAGCAACACATTAAATAATAATAGCAAAAGGGAGAAACGGAAAAAAGCAGAGGGATTTTTACGTACAGCATTAATATATTATAGCAAACATATTTTTTCAGCCCCACGCAAAGGAAATCCAAGAATACACAAGTTCTCTATTTTCTTTTTTCTATTGCCAAATTAGTAAGATGTCTTTGCTCACCAGTTCTTCATTTACTATGCATCTCATTTTCATGCTACACTCCATTTGCAGGGGCTCATATTTCTAATTAAAATGTAATGTAATTGGTAAACAAAGACTTTTACAACAGTGAGAAACAACTTGATGGTACAATCCTCACTGTGACAGATCAGTTTGAGTGAGTGAAGGGAGATGTAGAGCAGGAGAAATGTCCTGAGGGCAGCACACTGTAGGGTACCCTCTAATTCATATGCAGTATACACTGATAGCAACTGCTGCAACACGACTGGATTCCTACACATTCAGTGCAGAACCCCCACCATCTCACATCAGGTAGTTTCTAACTAAACCAACAGGAAACTTGAATCCTTTTGAAATTCCACATAAATTCACATATAGTCCATACTGTAGCTTGTGGCACTGCATGAATTAGTCATTACTATTTATGTTGTCACGGGTGTTTTATGTACAACTAGAAGACATACACTCAGCCGCAATGGAAAAAAAAAATGTATGGCAGGCTTATGGTGGATAGATATGTCAAGGTTGAAATATATACCTCATGTAGAATACAATGTCATGTGCTTTCTCTATTTTTTTTAACTATAGATCTGTCTCTCCGTCTCTCTATGAGCTAAAAGACCAAGTGTGCATATCAGGCTGTAACTGTAGTATGTAAGACTTATAGGTACATTAAGCAGTTTTCATTTAGTTGACCTCAAACAACAAATCCGTTATTGAGATGTTTGATCAAAAACCTTTTACTGCACTTTCATTTTTGATGCCAAACCTGTCACCTACTAATCTGCAACAGCTAATACAGAGAAACGTAATGCATGCACAGATTACATTGTTTTTAACAACATTATTAGGAATCATCCTCAATGAACATACTGTATATGGCAGGTTGCAAAATGTCAACACTTAACGTAATGGCAAAACTCAAAGATTGGGATTTGTCTTCATAAAAATCTTAAGCATTGAATTGATTTGAATTGAAAAAAAGCATTTGAATAATCAAAAAGTCAACAGTGACAAATATAGTTTAATATAATTTAACCAAAACTGCAGTGTGGTTATTTTCCCTAAAAATGAGTGAGCAAAAACAAATTTAAAAGTAATTTTTAGAACACGGGGTTGTTAATGCACCCAAACACTTATTATCTTGATGTTTTTATGTTTTCTTTAATGTTTTGTGAGTTTTTATACCGATGTTGCGAGTGATCAAAAAAGAGCTCGAACAGTCCTCAAAATGAAACTATACTTCATTCAGCTGCATTTTTTTATATTTTGAATGACAAACTTGAAGGACTTTTTTTTCCAATAAACCTCTGATGAGAAAGTTCAGTGTCAGATGGAATAGCATGTGAGGACAGTCTGGTTCAAGTACTCACTTAGTGGAGACTCACTGTTATACTGTGTATATTTTGTGTTTTAATTAATCACATCCTGTATAGGAGTGACTTTTCCTGAGTCTATATAACATGCCAGAATTTCAGTTAGGCATACAGAGCAAATGTATGGTTTCTCATTTAATGGGTTTGAAACACAGTGTTGCATAATTGAATTCTGATTTAGGCTATGGAAGTAAGTAAGCTTCGGTTCAGCTACATTTTAAAGTGATAAAGTTAACTTTTATTATAAAAGGGAGCCACCTTTTACCATCTATGTCACCCTCAAGGAAAGGCAAAGTTCTCATCAAAATGACAGCTTCAGTGAAGCAGTTTTTTCTATTAGAGTTACAAGTATGAAGCAACTCTTTTAAATCTGAAATAGCTGGTGGAAA